>NC_026148.1:11045845-11094862 GCF_000512975.1 Sesamum indicum | reverse complement strand
CTGTTCCTCCGTCTATTGATCCCATCATAGCAGCATCCGTCATGCTCAAGGGAATGACTGCTCAGTTTCTACTTCGCCAATGCTTCAAAGTAGGTTTTGATGCCTCATTCTAAGTTTTTCATGTTTTAATTGGCCTTTGCTCAAGGAAAGGCCGAAAGGCATTTTCATTTTTCCCAATTATTTGGTGGATACCAAATATTTATGGATCAACAATATAGCAGCTTTACCTTACATTACCATCATGTATGTGGGCTCTTAAATTGTTATATTCAATATCACAGTAATCACTATTATCCCCGCCAGGATTCTTTGTTTACTTATACTGCTTTACTCATATTTAGCATGGTAACAAGATTATCTGTTCGCATCAAGTTTTCCTTGTTCTGTTTACCTTATCATTTTTATGTTTGATTCCATACCAGGGGATTCCCCTTTTCCTTCTTTATTGTTTCTATCTGTTTGATTGAAATATTAGATGTATATCTATCTTATTTCAAGATTATACTAATGGCAATATTGTACAGGTTGAACCCGGACACACTGTACTTGTTCATGCAGCAGCTGGTGGAGTAGGGTCTCTTCTGTGCCAATGGGCAAATGCTCTTGGTGCCACAGTTATCGGAACCGTCTCAACTAAAGAAAAGGCAGCTCAAGCCAAAGAAGACGGATGTCACCATGTAATCTTATACAAGGAAGAAGACTTCGTCACCCGTGTCAATGAGATAACATCGGGTAAAGGAGTTGAAGTTGTCTATGATTCTGTCGGGAAGGACACTTTTGAGGTAACAGATATGTCGTGTCCATAACATGTAAATATGAACACAGTTTTTTTCTCTATCTAAATCTATGACTGCGGATCATGTGATCAGGGATCACTGATGTGCTTGAAACTACGTGGATACATGGTAAGTTTTGGACAGTCCTCCGGCACTCCGGACCCAGTCCCATTGTCGGCTCTTGCAGCAAAATCTCTGTTCTTGACAAGGCCTTCCATGATGCATTACACTATTACTAGGGATGAACTGCTGCGAACTGCATCGGAGGTCTTTACTAGCCTTGCAGCAGGCTTAAAGGTCCGCATTAATCATACTTACCCCTTGTCTCAGGCAGCCCAAGCGCATGCTGATCTTGAGAGCCGAAAAACATCTGGATCAGTTGTGCTCATACCTGATGGGAATTAACTTGTAATTTTTCCTAGCTAGAGCATGGATGGTGTATTATGGAGCAAGTAAAACAAGAAGAAAAATTATGGAATATTATGTTCAGAAATTGGGGTTGCTATGTGGGGTTTGCTGTTATCCTCTAAATGTAATAATTTTGGATGTGCTTTCCATAATTACTATTTTCTTTCAGTTTTATTTGATTTTTCTTCTGCAACGAGATCCCTATCTATGCGTAATACAGGAATGAATGAGTTGTAAACTGATGAATTAAATGTATTAATTGTAAAGATTAGGGGAAGTGCTAATATCGTGGGTAAGTTTTCGTTTAGAATCACTTTAGTTCTTTGAGTTACTTTTTTAATTTTAGTGTTTTGTCCCAATTTGGTCCCTCGTACCCTTTTTAGTTTTCTAAAGGTAAAATGGTTAATTTAAATTTGACTTTTTTCATTTTTATTATTTAAGTTTATAAAATGATCAAATTAGTCTTTTTTTTAAGCAAAAAAACAACTTTTTTATATTTTGTATGCAGATGATATTGTTATCTTATGTGATAATGAGCATTTTGAATTTTTGTAAACATCATTCTTATGTAAATAATGATCATTTTTAAATTTTGTAAACATAATAATAATATTGCTTGATTTAAAATAAGTCGTCACTCTTTTTTTCGTTTTAGTTAAAAGAAATCAAAATTTTAATAAATTTTATACATAATCTGAATATATAATAAGAAAAATTTAAGTTAGTAACTTTTTTATCTCAATAGTTAAAATAAATCTAAAAAAAATAGACCTTAATAATATTTATATTAAATATTTCGGTTTCGAAAAAAAAGTTGATGGAATATATACTTTAATTAGAATTTTTTACAGATTTCATATATATATATATATATAATTCATTGTAAAAGAATTTTTTGAATATGTAGTTACATTTTATAAAAAAAAAAGTTCTATAAAAACTTTTTAAAATAAATTATATATATACATATATATATGAAATTCAACAAATAATCTAATTAGAAGTATATTTCACCAATAATCTAATTAGTATTTAATAAATATTGTTAAAATTTAATTTTGTAGACTTATCTTTAACTCGGCTTTGTAAGTGTTATTTAATTTTTGGATTTTTTTTATCGACTCACTATACATATCTATACTGAACAAAAAATACTTTATCAAAAAAAAATAATAAATTACTCCCTAATATTTTAAAAAATGAAGCAGATTTCTCATCAATAGTTTAGATAGAAGATTATTTACTTATTTTTTTTCAAAATACATGGGGTATTTTGCTAATATATATATAGAAAATTTCTTATTCTTTTTTCATATCACAGGGAATTAAATTGTATTTTATCTTTAAATTTTCTATACCCTTATTAAATTTTATTTTCTTTAAAGAACTCCTGAAAAAATATTAAAAAAATGAGAATGGGTAAAGTAATAAATAATCCACAAAACAAGTTAGTCTATAAAAATATATAAAATTATAATTTATAATTAAAAAGAATATTTTGTCTGTCCACCATAAAAATATAATAAAAATTTAATAGAGACTAACAGATCGTACATATGGATATATTTGTAACTTCTCAAACAATAAATGACTGTAATTTTTCCTACAATTATTTGAAGAAAATATTGACATAATAATTATAATAGGGGACAGAGGTGTTAATTCAGAAATTGAAGGTTCTTTAATTTAACAAATTGATACATACATTAACACTATTCTTTATAAATTTACACATGCATTCCTAATATTTGAAATTACACTAACACTAATGACATCCATTTTATTTTATATTTGGTCCCTTTAGTTGTAAATATAAGTTGAATTAAATTCGACTAAATATATCGAAATTATATATAACTAATACATTATAATTATAATAAAAAAATAAGTTGAGTATAACTTATTAATTATGTAAAAAGTATAACAATATTTATAATGTAATTTACTTACCTAATACGATTAAAACTGAATTGAGTAAAAGGGTTATATTATTATTATTACTATTATTATTATCGAAAAAAATCATGTGCCCTGCACGCAGGTACTTTTTTTAATTTGAATTTTTTGTTCCCATAGATCAATTCTGCCAACATGAAATCAAATATTTTTTAATTCTGTATTTTTTGTATTTTGATGTTTTAGTCATTTATCTTTTTAAGATAGAAATATATCCTCTAACTTGAATTTTCCGCCATTTTGATCCATTAAATTGATCAAGGGAAACAACGTCCCAAATGACAGCACCTGTTGGGCACATATGTTTTTCGCGACAATGTTTACAAACTCTAACAGCTAAAGAATCAAAATTGTAAAAAAAATTAAAAAAAATATAAAGCCTATTTGCTATGATAGAACAACAAAAATAAAGAAAAAGTGGGACGAAAATTGCATTTAATCCTCATTCTAAATAAGGCTAGAAAAAAATCAAGATGCCTAAAAGGACTTAAGGTCAAGTTACGAAATTACCGTATTGACCTTGTAGGTTCAAACAGCATTAGGGGTATATCAATCAATAACCAATCTGCTGAGGGGACCAACTAGCCACTCATAATTCTCTCTCTTCTCTGCGTGTGTAGTGCAGTGTGTGTAGTGCGTGCAATTTCCATTGCCATGTAAAGAGATTTTGAACTCAATCTCTCCCCATTGTTTCCTTCCTTCACAAGTATGATGAATCAGAGCGAAACCACAGCAGTTAGTTATATATAGTGATCCTTGATAGAATTTTTATCGATTTTCAAGAAATCATCAAGTTCATCTTTTCAGGGTTTTCTGTCCTTTGCGGGAAAGGTAGAGATCTTTTGCTCTTGATTATGAATTAATATTCATGATTTCATCCTTTTTTTCTAACTATATATGAGTTCTTTGTCAAAAATTTGAAGGAAAGAAATAGGTTATTTTGGGATGGAACTTTATGTATACTCGTAGTATTATATTTCATGTACGTGTGTATACATGCATATGAGTTCTCTATATATAGAAGTTAGGGTTTAATGAGTTGTGTGTTTGTATTTTTTATCCAAAAATCTTATCGTTTTTCTGCTTTTTGGGGTTAAAAGTGGATTCTTGACTACTGCGGTTTTCCATTCTGTGATTGAACTTTTTTTTTTTTCTTGTGAAATGAAGTTTCATCTGCAAATATTTCTGGATTCCCTTCATCTTGTTCTTTATTTTGACGATCGTATTCTTGAAAGTTGAAAATCATTTTTTCTTCTTCTTTTTTCCTGTTTGATTATGAGCTGGTTTTTATTTTTCTGTGATCTGATTCAAAACTCTAAACCGAAAAAATAGCTTCAAAGTTTCAGAATTTTCAGAACTTCGCAGCCCCTTTTCCTTTTGATCTGTTGTAGTGATCATGCATGGAGTGTGGTACTGTTCTTAGGGCGCATAATAAATACTCAGGTTAATTGTCTGCTTTGATTTCTATAAGAGTGCTGCAACCTTTCTGTTTTTCAGCCGCAATATTAACTTCTTACTATACATGGAAATCCTCATTTTCAGGCATTTTTCCGCTTTTCTCGATAACCCTAATTACACCTCCCACTTTTTTCTCCTCTTTTTTGATTCATCTTTTCCCAAAACCCATTTTCCTAATTCTGCTCTGCAACAACTCATATTTTGATCAATGGTTTGATGGTGTATGTTGACAGATTATGGTGATGGAAACCTACTACAGAAAACGCTCCAAGAAAGCCCATCAACCCACCATGGTTGTGCTCTCTCTCTCTCTCTAACCTGTCGATTCTCACGCATGGTTTTTGCATCAGAAACCCTATCTGTATCTGTTATTTTTGTCTCAGACAGTCACACAATCTCTCACGCGCTCTTACTCGACATGTATAACTACTCTATATATAAAGATAGCTACAGACAAATTATCAAATTCTTGAACTTTCTCACGGTTTTACGCCGCGCGGTGATAAACGCGTTTTGTTTGTTTGCACTGTGTGTACTGTGTGTCCCTGCTGTCACTAAGATACAAAAAAAACAAATCTTTGAATTCATCATGATGCTTGCGAACCGCATGAGTGGAAGTATATATATACACAAATCAATCATTTTCATGCATATAGCCTTAGGAAAAAGCACTTGAAAATTTTTGAACCCCTTATACCCATATTTTCACCAAAAATGCGTGCATAGATATGTATTCTGTGACACACACATGCACATAATATTGATGCTATATGTACACATCATACATATATATCTCTGCAAAAATATATGCTTAATCAGTTAGTGTTTTGAGTATAGTACACAATCAAGACAAAAGGGTACTAATCTTTTGCTGCAGGAAATGGATCAGTGCTACCAAAAAGAGGCGGAGCAAGGCAGCATCACAGCCTCAGAGTCTCCATTTTTAGGCCGACTGCATCACGTACCACCGCCACCTTCATCCGACCACTGCAATCTCCTGCTTAAAGGTACCAGTGCGTGTATTTTTCACGTATTCTTCTACTTTATACTTGCTATTTGTGAAAACAAGTTTCAAGAAATCTTAGAACAAAGTTTACGGTGATTTGTGTATGAAAAGAATGTGCGTCGAAACCCATTTCTCTTTTCCGTATGCAGAACCAGCGGAAGATGGAGGTGAATCCAAGATGCGGATCCATATCAAAACAGGTTATCTTTACGAGATTGATCACGTTCATTTACCCCAGGGAACCCCAGTTCAACTCAGGTCCATCCGAGTTGCTATGGTAAGAAATTTTACCTAATATTAAGATCCTTGAAATATTTGTTCGCGTCCTGTTTCTGGGTTTTTGTTTTTCGAACTTTTATATAAATGAGTTTTTTGGGATTTAGGTCTGCGAGAAGACGGAGATGAATGTCGCAGTGAGGTTCCCAAGCATGGAGTCATTAAGAGCATTTTTCAACTACAGCAAAAGAGAAACGCACCCGGCTTTGGATGAGAAGTTTGTGGTGGAAGCGGTGGTGGCGGAGAAAGTGCTAGTGAGACTAATCCCGGCGGAGGTTTTCTCCGAGCAGAAGAGTTTAGAAGCGTTCTGGTTGATTAGTTCTTCAGCTGCTGATTCATATAATGAAAATGCTGGAGTTACTGCATATAAGAAGGGGACTTGTTTGTCTGAGCTAAAAGGCAATGGGATGGTTAGATGGGGGATTAGAAGGCAAGTGAAATATCTGGGTAGGCATAGGGAGATTCATGATGGTAATGATGTTATTGCACAAAACTCTTCTTCAAGTTTTGTGAATGGAGTTGGGGAATCCCAGATGGAATTAGGGGTTACTTGTGATGAGAGAGAATCTGTACAACAAGAGAAAACTGGAGATTCTGATGATGGAGGGATTAATGCTGTTAATGGTGATGGTGGAGAGAGGGATGAGGAGGAGGAGGAGGAGGAAGAAGAAGAAGAAGAAGAGGAGGAAGAAGAAGAGAACGGAGAAGATGATGAAAACGAGGAAGAGGATGATGAAGAAGAAGAGAAGATTAAGACTAACAAGAATCTGAAAAGAAAGAGGTACTCGTTTAGAAACATTCGTGTGAAGAAACCAAAGAAACAAAAGCTTGAAATCAGAAAACAAAAACAAAAGCAAAAGCAGAAGAAGAATGAGATCAAGAAAAGCAAGGGTAGAATCAGATCCAAGGAAGCATTTGTTCTAAGAGATCCAAAGGATCGCTGGTCTGCTGAAAGGTATATACATGTAATACGACAAATGTTTTGTAATTATACACCAGTGTATTTTACGGCATTTGGCATATTTATTTTGTTTTAGCTAAGTGTACTGAGTAAATTGAGAAACATATGAAGGTACAAGCTTGCCGAGCAAAATCTGTTAGGAGTAATGAAGGCAAAAGGGGCAACAGCCGAGAAACCGATTCTGAGGCCTCAACTGAGAGCAGAAGCAAGGAAGAGGATAGGTGATACTGGGCTACTTGATCATCTCCTAAAGCACATGGCCGGTAAGCTTGCACCGGGAGGTGAAGAGAGGTTTCGAAGGCGGCACAACCCTGATGGAGCAATGGAGTATTGGTTGGAGAGTGCTGATCTTGTTAACATCAGAAGGGATGCTGGTGTTGCTGACCCTTACTGGGTGCCACCACCTGGTTGGAAACCTGGTGATTCCCCAACTCAGGACCCTATATGTGCTAGAGAGTTGAAGCTTTTGAAGGATGATATTTCTAAGATAAAAAGGTCACACAACATACTATAAACTCTGTGGACTCATTTAAGTATAGTTGGAGATGCCTTTAGATTCCAACATTAATTTGTTTCTTGAACAGAGATTTGGAGTTGATGGTAACAAAGATGAAGTTAGAAGAAGAAGTTGGAAAGTTGAGGAGGTAACATATATAAATATATATATATATATATATTAATTAGTTGAAGTAATGCACGTAGCCTTTTCTTGGCTAAGGAGTTGGTAGTTTTAATGTTGAATGGATTTGCAGGGAACTTGAGGAAATTTCATCTAAAAGGATGCAAGATGAAAATCAAGCAAGCAAGATAGCTTCAAGTCGTTCTGACATCAGTCAGAAGCTGGATGATCAGTTTGCCACTTCATTGTCCTCCTCCAGACTTGATATTGACTCACCTGTTTTAATGGTAGTTAATTTATGTATCTTTCAGTTTCAATATTATATTTAAATTATTGGATCCGGCCTGCATGTAGTCATGGTTGTCATGTTTCTTTCCAGGAAAAGTGCAAGGAACAATTGATGACCATCTCTGATTTTGTGAGAGAAATAGAGGTATAATAAATACACAGGCACAGCCATATATTTATATTGCTTCCAGCCATTATTGTGTCAAAAGATACAATATATGCAAGTCAAAATTTTCGAAATAAATGAACTTGCTTTCAAATTATGTGAGTTGAGCATCATTGATCAATCCGATCTTAATTATATCATTGGACTTGATATATTAAAACATGGATATACATGGATGTGGAAAACTTTCGAACAGGAAAGAATTGGAAAGGTAGCACCAAATGTGGAAGAAAGAGCGAGAAAGGACTCCGCATTAATGGTGCCAACAGAGACGCATATAAAAGAGAAAAAACCAATGGCAAGAGAGCCAAAGAGCAAACAGCAGGAAGTACAAGCATTAATAGCCGCAGGGGAAGAAACATCAGAATTAGACAAAGATCAGAACAAGGGAGGAAGTGTAGCAGCAGCAGCAGCAGAAACAGAAAAGAGCGCGGGAGGATCAGTAGCAGCAGCAGCTGAGGAAAAAGCAGCAAAGATACAAAGGCTGAAGAGTGGGTTCAGAATCTGCAAACCCCAGGGGACTTTCCTTTGGCCAAACATGGTCAAAGACAATAACAACAACATTAACTCTAGTTGCAGCAAAATAATGTCCCCTCAGGTTGTTGTCCAGGTTGAGGTTCCAACCCCACCTTCAGTTTCATCCTCCACCGCTTCAGCTCCACCTCAACTGCCTTACACCCACTCACCATCCGTTGTCAAGCCCTTGGCTGAAAAACGTGCTGTCACTGTAACAGTCTCCACTGTTTCTAAAGTCCCAAATCATGAGGATGGCGCCAAGAATTACTCCACCACTACTACTGCTTCAATCAACCTAAATGATGCCCCATCCAATCCTAATGTCATGCCACTGGTCAGTTATTGGTACTAGCTAAATTAAATGTTTCCTAGTGTATGACTTGAATCACTAGATGGGCCCTTTGAATTATGACCAATCTCTTCTTTTTCCTTGTGGGAGTTTTCTTAAATCATTTTTGTGCATTGTGGATGCAGCTATCAGCCTATGGAGCAAGAAACGTGATGGGCTACGACGAAAAGGGATATAATGCATGTTGCTCCTCCTCAGCTACCAGCTTGCCTTCTCAGGTGGGGAACTGGTTGGCGCTGAATACTCTCAAGTCCGCCTCTGATGACACTGGCAATATGCATGGTTGAACTTCATCATCATATTGTGAAACATAAAATATCTTGCTAGCTTTTTGTTCTTTTTCGCGATGTGACTACTTGGTTTCTTGCGAGGATAGGCCATCAGGCCTTGAAACTTCTGCCTCTAGTGAATCTAATCAATGTTATCTTCTCTTGATCTACCTGTGTCCTGTGCGGTGACTTGGGAAATGTCGTGCCCGTGACAAATTTTGATCCTACAGAGAAGGAACCTCGACCTTCTTATGCTCATCTGTCTTCAGGTTTTTGTTATAATTGTTTGGTCCCTTTTCTTTTTCTGTTTTCAAGATCAGTTTTCTGAAAATGGACTAACGTCAACTATATATATACAACCCACAGTTCTTCAAAATCCCAACAGTAGAATCTCAGAATCCCAGCAAAAAGTTGATGAGAAGCTTAGACCTAGATATTTTTGTGGCCCAGAAAACCAGTTGAATTATGAGGAGCCTGTGTTTATTAGTAAGTAGGCAGTTGATTGAATAGAGTGATTTTTACATACTTTGCAGTAAAGAGATCGCAAAAATGCTCATATGAGACTATCCGCCTCAAATGTCTATTTTACTATCTGGTCAGAAATGAGCTCTGAGATGCTATATCAGAACAACTACACTCAGAAGTTCGGTGTACTTTAATCTACTTGAAGAAAAGGAGCCAAAATAAGTAAAAGAACAGAGAAAGCTAAAGCTTGGGGAAGCAAATTGTGCTAAGCGCTTCAATCTCCTGAAAATTGACACACTGTGCCAGCGCGTCTGTGAGCTTCCGCAAATCATCCGTTGTGTGTGCTGCAGTCAGAGTTATCCTTAACCTGCAAGAAGCCGAAGATCAAACCCCATGAAATATTATATATATACTTGAATCTATATATCTATGTCAAACAGCATAACTATATCATGGAACATGCAGATCCAGTCAAACAAGCTCCCATGGAAAAGAGCACAAAGTACAATTACGAAAAAGGAATTAGCATCAAATTTCAACATGGCATATGAGTTCGACAAACCTGCAGGACTTTGGTGGTACTGTTGGAGGTCTGATTGCAGTTATGTGAAAACCTAATTTCAAAAGATGCCTGATTTACAAAGATGAAAATGTCAGGAACATTGACATAAAGCCAACAATATAAACACGCACACACAAGGAGAGGGGGGTGACCTGCTAGCTTGCAGGGCCTTGTGTTCACTCCCCACAATAATTGAAATAATGTGACTTTCGGCAGGAATTCCTGTCAAAGCACGGAACTCTTGGACCCGATTCCAGATAACACTCCTACGCCATGCCTCTTCCTTTGCCACAACAACAGCAGCTGCATGATAATGAGTAACCAAATGTAAGTGAAACAGTCGGTGAAGCATGTTTATAGAAAGATCCACTATTGATCTGTTCGTTTTTGTACTCGTTCAAGTTTTAACCACAATGAATCAATATGTAGAATATGTAGTCTGTTTATTTTGAAGAATACTTATAGTTTGGCATAATCTAATGTTTGCATTGTAAGTAAAAATGGGCAGCTGATTCCTCTAGCTTGTAGTGAAGAGACACATTTCTCCTAGTTAATTAGAAACAGAATGTCAATCTATTGATGATGGGCCTTCTTCATCTCACCATTAATAGAAGCACTGTATGTATAAACCAAGCAACATACAAAAAGACGAACCATGAGAAGCAGCAGCAATGGGCACTGGTGTGGAAGTTGAAAATATGAAAGACCGACCCCGGGATTGGATTAGCAGCTTCCATTTCTTGCTGCCATCCATATGATGAAAGACATAAATATCGTTGGTATTCAGTCATTTAGTGAAATAGTTATTGCACTAGCCATAATTCACCACAAACTATTTATTTCATATGGAGCATGGAATCAGGATCCGGGGTTGATTTCTTCATGTAGAAAGAAAGATAAGGTTCTGCCACATTATTTCAGATAGCCTAATGAGCTAAGTTTATTGCTATCCAACAGTTGGGACAGCAATTCTGGACAATTTAAGCAAATTGAAAATTTGAAACTGCGTTACAAGCAAGAAAACATATGCAATCTAAAATAGTGGGAATATTCAAGTCCAAACAAGAAAACATCTCAATGAGCCTTTAAACTGATGAACATTTCAGAAGACTCATTACCTGCATCCTATGAATCCACCGTGGCAACCTGCTGCTTTACTCAGAGTGCCTACGCAAATGTCAACATCAGTTTCACAGTTGAACATTTCGGCAGCACCTCCACCCCTTTTTCCACAAACAAATGTTGCATGAGCCTAGATATTTGGAAGGAAGTGAAAAAGGTTTAGTTAATATGTCGTACATTCTCTTAAAACCAAAAGGTACAAAAATAGTTGGAAAATACTTCATGTAAAAAACTGAGCAAAAATTAACAGATGATCATTAGGTCAAAGAAGTTAGAGGTGACTCAAGTATTACTTTGTCACCGGTGTGTTCCTTGATGGAGTTGTGCGTTTAAGTGAGAACAAGTAGATTTCACATCAGCAGCTAGAGTTACTACCCAAGATGCAATTCATTTTACAAACATCTTTTTGTAGTTTCTTGAATTGAAAATTAAGAAACTTACATCATCAATTACAAACAGAAACCCATGCTTCTTACGGAGTTTTGCAAGCTCAGCCATGGGTGCGAAGTCTCCATCCATGCTAAACAGGCTGCAAAATGAACAAAATTAATTACCCCAAGTTTTATAATGTTTGAAAATAGAGAATAGGATGACAAGTATCTCTATATCAAAAAAAGAATAGCTTGTGCATATAAAGAAACATTTTTCCCATTTTACTTTTTCAAAATTTGGTGAGCATAAATTTGACATGTAAACCATAGGGAAAAAATAGAAATCTTTCGATTTGGGTATTCAATCATCTGGAGGAAAGATCTATCAATTGTTTGCAACCAGTCTCAACTCAAAAGAGTTCATGCACAAAGAGAATAGTAGAAGAACATTCTGCACATTCTGATGAGTCACACAATAACATGCATACCCAAGAAGGTATAAAATTATTCCACTTTGTCTAGTCTCTTCACGATTTACACATTCTCTCCATTTCACGTCTGCTAAAGCCAATAATAGTCATAAACGTTGATTTATATTTCTAAGCTACAATATGAAGACTGGATTTCAAAGCAAATGATGTAATGCATCGAAATCTCATACTGCTATAAAGATCTTTTCATGATAAAGAATTATATTTCCTCAAAGAATTAAAGAAAAACATCAGTTTCAGACCACACTTCTAAAAAGCACAAAATTTTCTTATTCACAAGGTGTTACACAGTGTTAATCTTTTACAAGCAAGAAACAAAGACTACAAAGCATAAACATGGTGCACTGCTTTTGCCGTTAATGGTGAGGTGCAGGGTCAAGATTTGCATGGAAGTAGCAGAGGACTTAAAATGGCTGAATGCACTCTAGAAGATGCTGCATCCAAGGTTCAAAGGTCTAGGAGAACCTATTTTAAAGTTTAACTCCAATTATGTATTTTTAAAAATTAATACCTCCGGAGTTCAGCATTATAAAACAATATAAACATTGAACAAACAATTAAAGCATGCACAATAAACAGAACTTTTTTCATATTCATTACTGCAGAAAAATGACTAACCTATCAGTTACAACGACTCTTTTCTTCATTGGACAATTTGACCTGTTGTTAGTCCAAAAATCAATGAATGATTCACATTATCTTACAGAAAGAAGAAAATTTTGGCAGACAAATAAGAAAAATGAATAAAAACCTACAGCAATTCATCGAGATGGCACATATCACAGTGCCTATAGACAAATGCCATAGCACCTCCTTGTTTCTCAGCAAGGCGAATACCATCAATTATTGATGCATGGTTCAGCGCATCAGAAAATATAGCAACTCTATCATCATATGAAGGTTTGCCGCCAGCTAAGAGCAAACCAATATTTCCAACCGCTGTCAAAAAGGCCATGTTGGCTGAAAAGCCTGTCGGACAAAGAAGGCAATCCTAATACTTAATGTTAGAACAAACAGAGGAATTGGTTTTATGAGAATAACATCATGGCGCCCACACAAAAGATACCAATGATTAAGTAGATTCAAACAATAAAAAGAAAATAAAACAATGATTTTAACCGCCTTGATGATTTAAAACTGTTTATTACTTGATCAACTTTAGATAAGAACCTACTGAATACAATTATGAAAATGGCATAATTGTGCTATCCTGCGTAGATTATGGTATTAGAAGTGATACCTCTTTTCCTTTTAAGTCGGCTAATGATGACTCCAGTAACCTATGGTAACTAGTGTACCCACATATCAAAGCAGAACCTCTTGGACCCATTCCATGTTCCTGAGCTGCCTGCATAATCAGCAAACTTATATAAATACCAACAGCTAAGCACCCATAACATGCTAAGTTCAGTAAAAATCATAGAAATTCAACAGCCCATTGAACATGCCTTGCTAGCTGCACTCCTGATCATTGGATGCGAACTCAGTCCCATGTAATCATTTCCAGAGAAAACAATCAATTTCCTAAGCTTTCCATCAGTTAGCTCTACGCGGTCATCATCTCTTACATTCTCATAAATGGCATCATTGTCATCCCCTATAAATTGAAAACAACAAATGAATGAAAAAAAAAAATAAAGATAATTTGAATTCATGTACTCAAAATTGGTGAACTATTCATAGAGGACATGGAATGAGCAGAACAAGGAGAGGAAAAGATGTTCAATTGATCGAAAATCAACAGTCTTTCAATATCTCATCTAAGAACTTCCACTCAAACATTCTTTAATTTCATAAAGCTGAAGTCCCCCCAACATTCTTTAATTTCATAAAGCTGAAGCCCCCCCAACCCCCCCCCCCCCCCCCCCCAAAAAAAAAAAAAACAGTGTCCAATATCAACTAATCCCAACACACGCACATGCAAAGATTGGTATGCCTGAAAAACAAAAGATCGTCAAGAGCCCAAAAACAAAAAAGACCAAAATTTTCCACCAATTCAAAGAACAAGAGAAAAGATTTGTAGCCAAAGAAAAGAAACAGAAAACAAAATTAGAACTATACCCGAACTGGGGACATCGTGCAGCCATTTTTGGAATGTGGATTCAGAAATGTTCACTTCAACAGAAGCTCTGTCCCACTCACATGGACCATCAAAAACCTGAAATTCTTGATTGGGATTCGACGAACAATTTTCAACGAAGGTGGGTTGATGGGCAACTCCATTGGGGAGATGAATGGGCCTAAGGGAACGCAAGACTTTGAGGGATTCAAGCTTCGACAGAGCTTCTTCCACCCAGTTGTCCCACAGGGAGCAGCCAACCACCTCCATTTTTTTCACACACTCGAAAAATGAGGAGAAGGGTTCTGCAGATAGATGTAGGTAAGTTTTATGAATGGTGCATGTGAGGCAGCGACAGTGAGTGAGGTGAGAGTAGTTCGCCAACACTGTACCCTCTTCGCAGTTGTTGCCTTGTTGGTCCACTCCTCTGCTACCATGTAAATGTGTGGCTAATGCCAGAACGCTTTTCTTCCTTCCAGGATACTTAGTATTCATTTTGTGGGCCAACGTCAAGAAAGCCCAATTTCCAATTATCTATGTCAAAAGAAAATGATTTTGAGGCATTAATACTTGGGTAAAATACACTTTCATTCTTGAATTATTCGTTATGTAATATTTATTTTTCTAAATTAATAAATATAATATTTATTTTTTTAGTTGGACAAAAGCATCTCTTATACCTTAAAATTTTATATTATTTTTAATATATTGTAGTATTTTGTACATTAAATTATTTTTGAATTAATTTTTTTAAATAAGTGAAAGTTTTAAATTAAAAATAGAGTATATATTAATACATATATATAGTAGACAGACAACAAATATCATATAACTAACAACTCACAGATGCTTCTTAAAAGAAATTGACGATTATATATATGCTTAATCAAAAGCTAAATTTTTTAGGAAAAAAATGAATATATATTTTATCACATTTTTTAAAAAAAATATGTCCAAAAAATCGATATATAATTACTCATTTTTATCTAAAAGAATAAGTAGTTAATAACTTAATTTATTATCAAATCAATAAAAAAAATTCATGATTTTTTTTTGTGTATTTATTGTATTCCTTCATTACTTAGTTTTAAGTTTGTAAAAAAAAACAAAATTCAAACTATTTAACTCAGTAATTATATTTTATTTTATTATAATAAAAGATTTTTTTTTTCAATTGAGAATTTTTTAACTAAACTTAAAATGCAAGATTGCTAAAAAAACAAATTCTTTGAACTAAATATATATATATATATATATAATATAAGGACAATATTATCTAAAAATTTAATTGTAGGGGATAAGTGTTACCTTTGTTTATTTAGAATAATAAATGTTACATGACAAATAGTTCAAAGAGGCAAAGTGTATTTTGCCCTTAATACTTTCAAATGATAATTTGACAAATTATTTATTAAAATTAGGTAAATTACAGCTATCTCCCATGAAGGTTGGTACAATTACAAATATCTCTTTATTGTTTGAAAAATTATGATACCCTCATCAAACAACGAGAAAATATTTAAAGTTATACCAATCAAAAAAATTTATTGTAATTTATCCCCAAATTCTCTTTTAATTTAATCACGTTATTGTCAAGTAATCCATATTAAAGTGGTGGATAATTTCTTCACCTATAAAAAAAACCCATCATTCTTCTTGTTGATACATACTATCTTGCATACAATTATCCTACAAAAGAAGAGTTATAATAGTGAAAGGTGTTCTTATTGGTCGAGACTTGGACTCTACAACTTGTTTCGAGTAAGTTAGATTCATACAAACATTGTTGAGTTATTGTATTTCAAATAAACAAATCAAGAGCAATGTATTAAACCGAACTGACTAACCAGTCCAGACAGAAATTCAAACTCATAATCAATTTAAATTTTCACAATAATACGGGTGATATTAAACCCAACTGCTCAAGACCGGTCAAAATCGCTTTTTTGGGTTTAAAGAAATAGACTAAAAAAGGAGACTCAATAGTGAAATTTGTTTTAGCTTCTTTAAGAATTTCATTTTCCAAATTTTCTCCAAGATTTTCCAAAAATTCATCACTTTTGAAATAATTTTTAAATTCAAAATTACTACAATTGTGGGGAATAAGTTATAATATTTATTTTTAAATTATGCATTTGTTCTATTGAATTAATTACATATTTTTTTTAAGGTTGCTTTTTTTTTTTCTATTTTCTTTAGTTTAATCAATTTATATGTAATATATTGATGTATTAAGTGTATAATATGGTCCAAATTAATTATTTTTTCAATTCGATTCAACAGGTCAGGTCAGTGACCCAATGATCAGATAATTTATTTGGTTCAATCTCCGATTCACTTTTCAAAATATTGATAATAAATAATACAGCTAGATTAGTGGGAATATTTTGTTGCACTGGCTTGAATATCTTTAAAGAGGATGAGATTCCCGCAACTCAATTTAGAGATATTTTGTATATTTTTTTCAACTTTAATTATTATTTCTACAATAAATTGTGTTAAAAATTCATTAAAGATATTAAATTAGAGATAATTTGAAAAAAAAAAACTAATTTGATATTAAATTTAAAAGCCGAACATAAAATTTGTTCTCTTTCCGGAAAGGAAAACCAAAAAGAAAAAGAAAGGGCTCAAATGAAATTTAGACAAAATTGTAAACTTAGTCCAATATGATAGGGTTATTTCAGAAATAGTCCCTGACTTTATGAATTTTTCAAAGTAGTCCCAAGTTTGGTTAAATTCTGTAAGATGGGGACCATTTGATTACAAAATTGGTCATCCTCATTCCTTGCCTTTAAAACATAATGCAAATTTTCGAGTGAGCCAATTTCTCCGTTAGTTGTTCACAAAAGATGGAAAAAGGAAGTGTGCAATTCACGTGCTTGTTAACAAAAGATGGAAAAATGACTATTTTGTTCTTATGTGTTAAAAGATACTATTTTTTTTGTATATTATTTAACTTATTATTTGTCACTAATAATTATTTTTAAAAAAATCATAAATTTTATTTTGATTAGTATTTCATATTTATGTTTTTAAAAATGTTAAAAATATTTTTAATTAAATAATGCTCCCACTAGTAATATAGTTTTTCATTCATACACAATATTTAAACTTACATGATTGCAAAAATAATTATTTTATTAATTAGTCAAATAATATATGTGCACGCAATTATACTCTGATATCAACTCTAAATATATAATTTTAAAAATAAATTAAAAAGGGTAAAATTGAATTAAGATTATTATAATAAAGGTAAAATAATAAAAAATAAAGTTAAATTTATTTGGAAAAAAAATGAAGCAGCTAAAAGCACCCCTGAAGATGTTTCTAACTTTTGATCTAAAATCATTTTTTCTTAGCTATTTCAAAAGTAAAACTTGGCATCCCAAACACTTCAAAAGTACTTTTAGAGAACCAGAAGTTGAAAAACGCTCTTTTGAAGTGCTCGCAAGCACTCTCTAAATAAAAAATGCAATATTCTCAAATAATCCAACGATTAATTCATAATAAACACATATTAAAATAATTTACTAACGAAATATACAATTTTAACAAAAGAAATACCCACTTTTTTTTTTCGTAAACGTAATTTTCATTAATAAAAAAGAACACATAATAGTACAACAAAGTTTTTTAGTTGGTTTCTCCTTCGACAGACTAAGGGATAAGCCATAATCTAAATAAGGCACATGTACTAATAGACGTGGCTAGGTTAATACTAAGGATGCGTTGTTTGACATCTTCCACAATCAAGAAGGCCGACGTGGCGGGAGTCCTCTCTTCATGCTCAAATCTCCTCAAGTTTCTTGCTCTCCAGATGTGATAAACACCTGAGGCTAGTAAAGCTCGGTAAGCAAGGTTAGCAATGTGTTTTACCCTCCATTTTCGTGATGCCCATTCGATATCAGTCGTCCAATCTCTGTTGGGCCATAAAAAACACACCAATCTGCGAACCTCAGAAAGACATCGTCTGCTAAATCGGCATTGAAAGAAAAGGTGACTATGGGTCTCCGTCGCACCCACATCACACAAAACACAATCGCTGAGGTGAGAAAGCCATGCTTTATCCGTTGTTGGCAGTTTTCCCAAAATTGCCATCTATAAGATAAACGTGTGACGTGGGATCTTACAGGAGCCCAAAAGTAGTGAGCCCATCCTACTTTCGGCCTTGGTGGATCAAATAATCGGATAAGGGCCTGTGTTAAAGGTTTCCCGCTTTGAAATCGCCAGATGATACGATCCTCGCCTCCATGGATGTGGGGCAATGTGTGTAAGATCTCTAGGCATTCAGAATTAGTGAAAGGAGGCCATTGCCAAACACCCTCATCTATGACGGTGTTGAGCTTGGTTGAAATACCCATTTATCATAGTTCGATTTATCACTGAAATGCTCCGGCAGAAGGGCCATTCCAATCCCAAACCACAATAACCTTCATTTCATGGCCTCTTTTTCTTTTTCTTGACTCCAAATATCTGGAGCAATTTAGGATTTTTTTTTTTTTTTGAGAGATTATGAGGAGGATTGGGGAGAAAAATTGGAGGCTAAGGGTTTTCTCCACATAAACTCATTTGTTTTGTCTCTTCAAGTTTTTATTATTTTATATTTTTTTACTGTATTCACATTTAAAATAGGTGAGAATTTTTTCCCTCCTTTCAACTGAGTAACAACAAATGCTTCTCACTCCAGCATTTGTCGTTATGTTTTAACGGCAAATAATGATGACGATCAATTTTGCGATCGAATGGTTTTTATTTAATAAAATTTACCAAATTTGGGGTTATTCTATAAAAATTGTAAAATGAGGGACTCTTTTTGAAATTATCTAATCCTACCGGACCAAGTTTTACAATTTTGCCTGAAATTTGGGTAACAATCGCGAGTTCCCAACTCCTAATTTTATTCTCAATAATAAAATACAACTTTTTGCGAAATCCTAAAAATTCGAAGTCAAATGTGTTCTACACAATCACGAACTGTTGAGCATTATAATTAAGCTGCTTGAATTTTTGCAGTTCCCTCTGATCCGTCAGTTTAATCAAAGGACTCCCAATTCCGGCTGCGGGTTCGTGCGAATTCGAAGGAGAGATGGTTCTGACGCAGAAAATCCACGAGGCATTCAAGGGAACGGTGGAGCGAATTACGAGCCCCCGCACTGTCTCCGCATTCAAAGAGAAAGGCGTTCTCAGCATCAACGAGTTTATTGTCGCGGGCGATAATCTCGTCTCCAAGTGCCCCACATGGTCCTGGTAAATTTGGGATCTTGGCCCCAATTTGTTTTCCCCTTTTTCCCCAATTGCCAGTTATATATAGTTCTCTTTGTGTGGACTCTTCTGGGAAACTATTGAGCTGATTATGGATGCATGATTCGGAACTCGTTCAGTTATTTTGGGTTTACAATGTGCCAGGAATGTCTAAATTTGGTTCGTTTGATGCAAGAGCTTGTTTCTCTGATTCTATTTTGTCACAAAATTGATTCTTTATGAATGCGGCCATTTGCCTAGAAGCCGATTGACGAAACTAAATCCTTGTGAACCCTCAAATGAATATGTGATCTTCAACGTATTTATTCGTTATGTTTAGTTTCTGGGTCCAAGTTCAATTTTAAATGCCATAATGCTGGGATTTCCTGCCCCTTGTATTCCTGATAGTTTAGTTGTAGACTATTAGGTTCATTTTGTAGTCTGATCCTTGTGGGAGGAATGAGTACTTGATCTATTGTTACCTGTCTTCTTTATGGACAGAAGCATGTGAAATTTGGTTCCGAATAAGTGGAACCTTTTTGTTCTTTTTCCGGATGATGATGTGATTTATCATCTTGGTATTTGATACCTGATTTCCGTCTTATGGGTTCTGTGTCCTGTGTAAAGGGAATCTGGTGAACCTAGCAAGAGGAAGTCATATCTGCCCCAAGATAAGCAATTCTTGATTACTAGAAATGGTAAGTTATTTCCATTGTATCATACAGCTGGTAGAGCACCAATATGACAGTGGCATGAATTTCCTCGATAAACTTTCTTTCACCTAGGCATTTCAATGACTATATTGTTGTAAATAACAACCTTCCAGAACCTCCTATCCGCTCATTTCATTACTCCGTGTGGGCGTATTTGTGGTGGCTTTGTTGTTCTTATTTATTTGCTCCTTTCTTTCTTACCATGTTTCTGCATGCAGTCCCATGTCTTCGTAGAGCTTCCTCAATTGAGGAAGAATAT
Organism: Sesamum indicum; assembly: GCF_000512975.1. Lineage (NCBI taxonomy): Eukaryota > Viridiplantae > Streptophyta > Magnoliopsida > Lamiales > Pedaliaceae > Sesamum > Sesamum indicum. Next base: position 11,074,525 of record NC_026148.1, on the reverse strand, counting down.
GAGGCTGCTGGAGGTGAAGTTTTACTGGATAATGAGGACAATGATGGTTGGCTGGCAACTCATGGGAAACCTAAAGGTTTCTAGTCCATCTGTTAAAGCTGAATTTTTTTGTAAATGTGATTAGTTACTTTACTATTGTTGCTTGACTTCATCCTCTTCTCTCCAGAAAACAAAGATAACGAGGATGAAAATTTACCCTCCATGGAGACATTAGATATAAGCAAGAAGAATACAATTCAGTCAATTTCATCTTACTTTGGAGGAGAGGAAGAGGAGGAGATTCCAGACATGGAAGAATTTGAAGAAGCAGACAACCTTGTTGAAAATGATCCTGTAAGTTACATCCTGAGCATACCTAAAATTTCAGGCTATACAAAAACAATTAAAGTACAACTTTACTGAAAACAAGAAGAAGGAGAAGAATGATTGAAGTTACAATGCAGTTTCTGTACATTTGGATGATGTATTTAATTTTTTTGTGTTTGTTGCTCAATTTGAATCAGTAGTTCTCTCTAATCACTATAAGAAACAATAACAATTTTTTGCACATGTCGATTCGATTTGCGCGATTAATGCAGGCAACCCTTCAGACTGCGTACCTTGTGGCTCATGAACCTGATGATGACAACATTCTGCGAACCCGAACATATGATGTTAGCATCACGTAAGCCAATTTTAACATTGAAAATGTTCAATTACTTATGTTTCTGCCACGATCTCTGACTGGCTCTCTCTTAGGTATGACAAATACTACCAAACACCCAGGGTCTGGCTCACTGGATATGATGAGGTCAACATTCAATTTTTCTGTGGCCTATTTACTTTTATGTTTTGGTTGCAACTTGCAATTATATGTTATTCAGCTGAATTTAAAGCATGCAAATAGGTGATGATGTCATCTAAGTCCTGATTTGACAGTTTTTTGAATTGAATTGTTTATCCTTGCCATCTGTTACAGTCAAGGATGCTGTTGCAACCAGAACTTGTCCTTGAAGATGTTAGTCAAGACCACGCACGCAAAACGGTGAGTATGGTTTCAGCAATTTTTGGGTGCTGGATCTCATAATTGGAAGTTAATTTTTACTTGGCTATCCTCTACTAATAGATGGCATCTTCTTGATTTTATCGTTTTTAATTTTATGAATCTCACAGAGGGTAGCAAGGATTGGGGAGGGTGTTGTTTGAAGGACTTATTATTTCTTTAAATTGTTTGATTATAGTACTTCTCTTATTGTTTATTCATGAATGCCGTATCTCTACATTGCCAGGTGACAATTGAAGACCATCCGCACTTGCCTGGCAAGCATGCTTCTGTACATCCATGCCGCCATGGTGCTGTAATGAAAAAAATCATTGATGTGCTAATGTCAAGAGGAGTAGAGCCCGAAGTTGACAAGTAATTTGTTTACTCTGCCTGCCTATTTGAGAAACCACAGTTAGTTCCTGTCGTCAATAAAGAATTCTATCATGTTCTGCTTGTTCACATCTTATTCAACTCTGAGCTTCATCTAACAACTTCGTGCTTTGGTAAATTACAAGATCAATTCGATCTTGGTGTACGGAGATCAGTTTAGCAGCGTTATTTGCATAGCTTCTATTATAACTTGACTGAATATGAAATAGTAGGATTTGCCACTCTTTTTATGTTTTGTCCCATTTATGTGTATCCTAAGCATTTCTTCTCACAGGTACCTCTTCTTGTTCTTGAAATTTGTGGCTTCTGTGATCCCTACCATAGAATATGATTATACAATGGACTTTGATCTGGGTAGCTCTAGCTCCTGATTTCAAGGTAATCTTCTCTGAGATTGTTTTGCTGTATATTAATAAATACGCATCCTTTAATCTGCACTCGTATGGTTCATTTCCTTGTCGCCCTCTTGGCTGTTGCTAAATGAAAATCGAATGTGCTGCTACTTTGCAAGTGTTTCATAAACAGCTGTTGCTGCTACTTTCCTTCTCGTTTTTGACTTCTTTCTGATTGACGATTCTTACTTATTGTCTACTTCTTGCAGAATGTTGCGGGCAAATATCATGAAACCTCAAAGCTCTTATACAGCATTACTCTCAGCTAAATGCTGCAATCATCGTTCTTTGTACATAAATGTCCAAAAGAAAAAACACTCTATTGGACTTATTCCATAATTATAAGGGTATTCTAGGTGTTAATTTGGGTGGTTTCATGTTTAAATGGACTATTTGGGTGTGTTGGTTCTCGTGTCATATTGTCATCATAAATTATAATGACATGTATCATAGTTTGACCTTATTTTGGTTTCCTTAAGCCTGTGGCTCCGGATGAAAATCCTTTGTGCTCTTTGTTGAGACAATCCAAATTTGTTGGCACATAATTGAGGTAAGTAAATAATTTGTCAGTCCAACACACAAGAAGTCTGCTTCTTTCTTGAATTTCCAGAGAAAATTGTAATGGAAGTCTGTTATGGTACAAGCCCACGAGGGTAACTGTTTCTAGTTAATAATTTAGGCAAAAGTTGCATCATAATTTCAACAAATTTACTTTACACTTTAGTTAATATATATCTCACTCAAATATTAAGTATTAATTTTATGTTAAATGAGATAACTAATCACATTGTCGAAATTTGAATCTTTAATCTCATAGTTAATAATTTAGGCAAAACTGGTCTCATAGTTGAGGCTATTTCATGACTATGTTTTACAGCGCCATCTCAACCTGAAAGAAAATCACATGGGCTGTCTAAAGTGTTTGCAAAATTTCCAACATTTACTAAAATTAGTATTGAGGGAAGGACTGCAAAATTCCAATGTATTTATACAATGTTTACACCACCTTGTATTAAAGATGAGACTAACAAGCAAATTACCTAAAATAACCTTATAAGATGCAATTAAACATCAACATTTGAAGGATGTTGGTGTCCTTTTACAATCAAATGTTAGTGTTGACTTGGGTTAACTAAATCAATCTAGTCCCATAACTGTGATTTATTATTTCAATGGGATTTCTAATTATCAAAAAATTGGAATTATTCAGTTGGTTATTACCTTTTCAACCACAATCCTCACCACTACCAATTTACAAACAACTACCTCTATAAATATCAATCCAAATACTGGCAATCTTCCTTCAATAAGTAAAGGAACAACAGCACTTTTTCTTTAGATAAAAAAAAGATGACAAGTCGCCATTTCTTCTCACCACTTCTTCTCACTGCCCTTCACCTTCTCTCTTTCCCCCCACCTGCCTCCTCTTCTTCTGTAAGTGCAACTTTTCTCGTCTCTCTCTCTCTTTCTCTCTCTAATATGCCATGATGATTTCACGATTTTCGTATCCCTAATGTCGCAGGCTGACTGCGTCTACACTCTCTACGTTCAAACCGGTTCTATCATAAAGGCCGGAACCGACGCCCGGATCAGCATCGCGCTCGGCGATTCCAGTGGGGGATCCGTTTGGATACCGGATCTAACTGACTGGGGCCTCATGGGCCGCAAACACGACTACTTCGAGAGGGCAAATCTCGATGTCTTTACGGGTCGGGGCCCATGTATTGGGAGGCCCATTTGCAGGCTTAATGTGACTTCTGACGGGTCGGGGCACCATCACGGTTGGTTTTGTGATTATGTTGAGGTAACCTCTACCGGACCCCATATGGGCTGCGGCCAGTCCATTTTCTATGTGGATCAGTGGCTGGCGTCGGATGCTCCGCCGTACCAGTTGTCGGCTGTCATCGACGGGTGTCATCAGAAGGCCCAATGGGACGGTGGGCCTTTCGCTGTTGGAAAGCCCAATGGGCATTATTCGGAGTAATTTTCATGATCAACGGCCCATTATTATGATTTTGTGTGTGTGTGTGAGAGAGAGAGAGAGAGAGAGAGAGGCTATTGTTTGGTTTTTATTGAGATTTTGATGAGTTTGAGCTTTTTTCTTGAGGTAAATAAGTAGAATATCGTTTAAATAATCTAAATGAGGAGTCATTTTTTTTGCTATATGAGTTATCTCATTTTGTTTCCTTGTAGTTTTAATTATTTTTGTAGCATTATATTTAAAATTCTGCAGTTGTATTCAAGTACAAAATCTAAGACCTTCCACTAATATTGTTGACAGAATTTGCTATGAGGCTTTCTTGCAATATATACTAATAATAGAATTTACATCTATATTCCTTGATTTATTATTTATTTGCATAAATTATTTCAATCTCTTAAAATATACATACATTCATAAAAAAAATATCGTAATTATTTATACAAATTATCCCTACTTTTTTACTATAACTGATGGTTGGAATTCCATAACCACAACTTTGCTATTAATGTGGATAAAAATGGGTTCAAGAAGAAAATCTCATTCCCTTTTGATGAAACGAAACAGCTAGAGGAAACACGCTCGAACAAATTTTAAGACAAAATTATATATTATTCAATTTCCTTATTTAACAATCACTGAGTGGAGTATCTAAAAGTTTAAATATAACAAACTTGTCATTCAAGTGTGCAATTTCGTCTTATCCTTTATTTAATTCTCTTGACATTTCTAGTAGCATGACAAATCGATTATTTGAACTTTGATATGATCATGCGACTCTCTTGCAATGTGCTTTTTACTTTAATGACCTTGAGCGAACTAAAGATTGTCACTGATGCTACAGATTTTGAAAAATATCTCCTGGGATACTACAAAACTAGGCACGTGGTCAGTTGGCAAGACTTCCAAAATTTTCTACTCGTGATCTCAGGTTCGACTCTCGCCCTTCCCTTTTTCCCTCTTCTCTTTCTTTCATCGTCGTCTTCGTCAACCCTAACCCAGAATTTTGCAGAAAGTAGCTTGAATTCTCCGATCATTTGATGTCATCTTATCGGAATTGTTTCCTCCCCCGCAGATTCAGCGATTTTGAAAAGTGTTCGCCGGGTGCATGGATCCAGATCCGCCTTCATCCACGCCGAGGAAGGTCTGCGCTTCATTTTCCTTTCCATTCCCTTTAAATCTTCAATTTCCAACCTCATTATAACCTTAATTTAATTAATTTCGCTGTTTTTAACTATTCATATACTGTTTTTTCAGGTCAAATTTGCACCAAAAGGACCCCCTCGCAGAGCACCGCAACCCCTCACCGCTAAATCGTACTCTTAAAAACCCAATCATTGGTTTATATTACAATTGTTTTGTTTTTAAGTTTAAATTTTAATCCTGAAATTGAAAATGTGGTTGTAGTGAAACAGCTGCTCAGGATGATAGCGATGATGAGCAAACACAACAGTTTCTCACTCGCAAAGTTCATGTATCTCTCTCTCTCTCTCGCTCTCTCATTTTGCTCTCTCTACAAGTATGTAGTGTGTATATATTTATATATATATTAAATTGTAATTTGGTGTTTTACGAGTTTGGCTTACCTTTTTTTATAGTCAAATCTACTGAAACTGCTACTCAATTTTTGTAAAGGAGATAGGGACTTCAATTTTTTATTTTTTTTAATAATTATGAAAAATATTTATATATTCTTTCTGGGTGGTGGAGAATAGCAACTAGCAACATTGGATTGGAGGACCATTTTGCTTGAGTCGTAGTGATTATAGTTTGAAATTAATTGATGAGATTAACAACTAAGTTGTCATTATTACGTTACTAAGTTTTTTTTCTTTTATTTTTCTTTTGAAGTACAAAAAAGAGTTTGTGTGTGTTTGGCTCCGGCCAGGACTACAGGCTACAGCATCCCTCGTGGACTTATAGGACGACTTTGTCGGTTATCCTGTAACTTAACAATCGGAAAATTGCATTCCTGATGTTCTTACCGCTATATATCGTTATTCAATGTGTAGGAGCATCTAACAAGGCGAGGATCAAAGGTGGAGAAAAAGTGTAATCTCTTTTCCGCACTTTCTTTCGTTTGCAAATTTGTCGAACAAGTGTCAATTATTTCATGTCCAACCTCACATAAAAGTATTTTAATGAACAAGCATCGATGATTTAATGATATTGGATAGAGAAATATTAAGTGGTTGGTATCTTCATCATCGTCGCTCATTAGCATCAAACTCATTTGGAAACTTACAGCTTCGGCACAAGTTGCTTTTTCACATGGAGTTGCAGCAAACACCATTAGGACCTTTGGGAAACCGAGGGAGAGGACTGGGGATAGGGCTGATGCAGCCGACTCAAACGAGCCTGCTATCAGTGACGACCAAAACCTTGTTGCTTCAGTATCAACTGCTGGAACGGAAGGAGTAGATGAAAATACCGCAAGTTCAGCTGATGCTCTAGTTGTGAAGAAGAAAAGAGAATATAAAGAGCCTTGGGTAATGGAATTTGGTTCTCCCCCCTGGCCGTTTTCTCCAAACATATGGAAAAAGACGTGTGTAGTTTCTTGCCTGCTCACTGTTACTCTTAATGCCTTTGCAGGATTACAAACATAGTTATTATCCTACTACCCTACCTTGGAGAAGGCCTTACTCCGGCGACCCAGGTATGTCTCAGGTGCATTATGAGTTTGGGTGAACAAACATCATGACTGGCTGCAAAATTATGAAAATCTCTTACTAGAAATGTATTGATTCTTCTAATATCTATGCTAGTCTTGTTATGATTTCGCTATGAGTTCTCTTGATGCATTGTCATTTACAGCTGACCTTTTTTCTGTTCCCTTCCTGCAGAAAAACTTGATAAAGAAGAATTCGAGGAAGCTTCAGAATACGATGAAAATAATCTTTCTTCTGCTTCAGATCTCGGTTTGCTGGTTTGTATTCTGGCTGATTAATGCTAGGACGTTTCTGTGTGTGCACAAGTAAACTCGGATATAGATATATTTTGATTATCTTGTGCTACTTGATTTGTTTTTTCCAATCTGATTTACTGCCTCACAGGGCCAAGACGATACACAGCGGATGTTGTTTTTCCAGTTTCCTCCTAATCTTCCCTTAGGCAGGCGGCAGACTGGTACCAACAAGAGAGATACAGCTAATGACTTGAAAGCACTAGAATGTGGAGTTTTTTCAGCTGCTTCTAAGGGGAAGGAGATAGTTGGCTGCGGTCCAAGAGTTTCAGGTATTTCAATGGGCACAAAAGGGAAAGATATAGCTCCAAACTCCATAAATCTAGTCAGCGGGCATCCCTCAAATAAAGGATGTAGTTTGGAGGAGTTGCCGGAGGGATACATGGGCAAGATGCTGGTGTACAAAAGCGGCGCTGTTAAGTTGAAGTTAGGAGACATCCTGTATGATGTGAGTCATTTTGACCCTTCTTGGTGCTTTCCAAGTTCTCTTGAATTACATCGTTTTGCTCTCGGGTCCAAGTTGTTCCTGTGATGATTTTCTCTGGAAAAGAAGGGTCCTTTTAGGTGATTCACTCTCAGAAAATTTAATCTCTGGCTTTTTTTGGGTTCTGCAGTACATATTGTAGCTTATTTCCCATAATCCACATATAGTGTACCTGTGATATTTGTGCAATGTCTTCTATATTATGAACCGTACTCAGATTAACTACTTCAACTCAGAGGAATACAACATACCTGATAGCATATTGCGGCTTGCAGGTTTCTCCTGGTTCTGATTGTACTTTTGCTCAAAGTGTTATGGCGATCGACACCACCAATAGAGATTGTTGCGACTTAGGGGCACTGAACAAGCGGGCTGTTGTCACTCCAGATATTGATTTCCTGGTAGATAATGTGATTGATTTGGGGTAAGGCTGTTCCACCCTAGAACCTATCGAAGATTGTGAATCTGTGATGCAAATTTATGGTGTCTTCAACCCAGTTGAAACATTAGTACACTGGGGATTCAGCCCAGAATCCAACATCAACAGCAGAAAATTCACTGATGTGTAGTTTTGCAATAGTTGGAACATCATCCAGAGGTGTACATTTTGCACAGATATGTGACTTCACTAACTGGAATTAATGCTACCATGTTGCTTCCTACAATCCCAAAATTCTTCCTGTTCTAGAATATATATAAATCGGTGGAACTTCAAAAGCCAAACACCATATTTGCTGCAACCAGGCTAAGAGTAAATATACAGAATTAAGATAGAACTCATTTATTCATTTTATATAGAACAACTGAACTTAAACACAAGAGAATAAAGAGAAAAGATGGGGAAACTTCGACTCTGAAGGTCTCTGTGGAGCAACCACTAATTGAAGTCGACAAATTACGATCATGCACTCTGTGCTCGAGTCACGACCACAATTAAGAGGACGATAATCGAAATAAACAAAGAACTTTTCAGCTTTTCCTCAAAAGGATCAACTATATTTCCTTTCTTCTCTTCATTTGAAGGATGATAAACTCCATTGAAGATTTTAGTGATCTTGTCAATCAGTTGAATGATATTTGCCTTGGCATTCACAAAAACCCAACTCAGAACATCCTTGACTGGATTGGAGTCATCAGACTCCTTTTCTCTGTTATCATCTTCTTCATCAGCTAATCAAGCCCATCAAACACAAAGTCAAGGATTAGATCAATAGCTAATTTCTTCAGGATTTCCAAGTTATTACTGTTTGGAAGTAGTTGAAACTTGAAACACAAACCTCGACAGATTGAACCCCTGAGCTCCTTAACAGCATCATTGTTCAAGACAGCATCCCAAACTGCTCTATCAGATGATAGAGAGAGTACCATTCTCTAAATGCAATCAGAAAACAGAAAACTCGCAGTTCAGTGATATTAATTTGAAGAAATTTATACAAACATACGTCACCAAACTCAGAAATAGAATCAAGCAAGACACCGTAATGTCATTCTTGCTAATTATATCTCGGGATCAATGTTACCATTGAAGTTCCAGCCGTCTTTCCAAAAGTCCACTACCATTTTGGATGGATTCTTTTTTTACTTACATATCAAAAACCTCAAACAATGTTCGACAGCAAACTGAGTCCAGCGAAATTCAAGTGACTCCATCACCAATTCATGTGCCTCAAACGAAATGCATGGATGGAAATTTCAGTAGCACTGAGATATGAAACAACAGAAACTAGAGTACAGATAAAGCACCTGGACAGAAGGTTCAGTCTGCAGTAAATGAAAGGCATCATAAACTCTACTTGATCCACACGGTCGCTGCAACATTCTTGAATTGTATACAGACAGTGAGGGTTCAAACCAATCAACCTCCGACTCAGATGAAGAAATCATCCCCTCGAATCCCTTCGTTCTGCTATCTTCATTGTCTACGTCCTTCTCTATATCCTCACTAAGCTTTTCCTTTGGAAAATGTTCAAAATAAGACGATCCAAGCACCCTTGAGACCAATACTCATTCAAACAAAGAATACATCAGCATCAAGCAGTAAAAAGCATTTGAAATCAAGAAGGAAGAATCTCAAGAAACCATAGAACAAATCCTACAATTGCGTTAGAGTATATTACATTTAAATAATGAATTAACAAGAAGTACAATTTGCAACTTGTTCTTATGAAAAATGAACGAGTTGGACAATTTTAACAAAACCCTTCAGAATTCTACATAATTACATTAACATACAAGGTCCACTTCGATGAACTAAACAGCAATTCAAGAACTCACTGTTGAAGAGAAGAAACTGCATGGTTCACTTCATCTCTGGATGGAACAGTTCCAAAGACAAAATCTTCACTACCATCCAAACACTCCCACTCCAAATCATCACTGCGAGTAGGTGATGAACAAGACCCCCATGCGGGACCGGAATCAGCATACACCGGCAGATTTACCAGTGAAGAAAAAGTCGACGGCGCGTGATTGTCATCATTGTTAGGCCCACCGGAAGTAGAAGATGAAAGAGTTAAAGCAGTGTTTGGGGTGGACACCAACTTTTCATTCAAGTGTTTGGCTTTTCTTGAATTGGCAGAGGCAATGCCGGAAGGCGAAGAGGGATCCGGAGGTGGGCCGCCGCCGCCAGGCCGTATAGCCCTTTGAACCGTTCTGAGCATGCCACCACCTCTGGCGCTGCCTCGACCACCGCCTCCGCCGAAAGACCTCCGCATGTTCTTATCTCTTCTATCGGTGTGTATCCAATGTATGTCACGATTGGTGTTACGCAAAGCTGTGACGCAGTCCGTTTAGATTTTATAGGCGAAAAGATTCGTGTGCGTCCGATGTGAAAAGTTAAGGATGGAATAATTTTGGAAGTTCATAAATTTTGTGAGACTCTCTCTCTCTCTCTCTCTCTCTCTCTCTCTCTCTCTCTCTCTCTCTATAACATAAATTTTTGGAATTGATATCAATGTTTTCTACTAGCCATTAGAGTCTTCAATATTATGAGAAAAATTCAGAATAGATTTTGGGTTAATCAACCTCAATCAATTATATAATAATTGTTTTATATTTATGGTATAATTAATATATAATTTAACAAAAATAATTAATTATACCATAAATATATTAATATACTTTTATATGATTGATTTGGTTCGACCAATCTAATTTAAATAAGTAGTACATGATAATATCCCAAATTACACCAGCAAGTAAATATTACCATATAAAACAATAATATAAAATTAATATATATCACGTTATTCTAAAAGTTTCAATAACTAAATAAAAATTTTTAATACCTAAATTTTTTTTGTATCATTTAAAATCTATTAGAATTTATATCTTATGATGAAACGAGAGCACTCTTTGAATGTCTCGCGTTTTTCAATCTATCAACTTTTTTATTTTGTAATTATTTTATTTATTATCATGTCTCTCTTTCTCTTCAACTTCCACATGCCTTTTTGTTATTTTTTTCATTAATTTCTCTTTTTTTATAATTTTTTATTTATCTAATTGATATATTTTTAAATAATAATTAATTATAAAACTTTAAATTAATTGTGGGCACATCTGAATGTGACTACTGGAAAACTTCAGAATGTTTTCTAATGCACCAAAAAAGTTACTCTATTTAAAAAGATTATATCAAATTATTTCTCCTTTTTTTTTCACTCACCTCTTTATTTGTTAAGTATTATTTCCCCTTATCTCTCATATCACTTTTCATATCCAAGGTTTTATTTATCTACCCGATACCTAAAGGTCGGGGTATTTATTATTTCGATCCATTTAAATCACTTATATTACAATTCTGTAAATAATTGTACATTATAGATTAAGGATGGATTGCTACAGATGTGATGGCATCATTGGATCGGAGGGACCGAATGGAAATTTTCATGTATTTCACATCCTTAATTAATTTATTATTGATTGTTTTGCCCTTTTACAAAACTTTTCTTGCCAAAAAAAAAATATTATTGGGCGTAACTGCAACATGTTAATTCAAGTGGGTAAAATGCTATTTTAGGTTTTGAATGGGCAAAATGCAAATAAAGTGCAATTGAAGGGTGCAAAATGTAAATAAGGCAGTCCCGCACTCTAAAAACCCTAGTGGCGCCACGTGACTCGCCCCCAAATTCTCAATAAGCTTCTGTTAGGCCGAAGCTCAGTCCAGCGGCGACAACAATGGGTACTACTCTTCTTCTCCTTCCGCCGAATCCTGTGGGCCTGTTTCCAGTTCTCTTAATCCGCTAACCCTAATTCGGTTTGGATTAATTTTGTGGAGATTTTTATTTGTTTTGAAATATTGCGGGATCTATAGGTGCCTATACATATGTGTCGGAGCTATGGAAGAAGAAGCAATCCGATGTGATGCGGTTCTTGCTGAGGGTGCGTTGTTGGGAGTATCGTCAGCTTCCCGCTGTTGTACGTGTCACCCACCCGACCCGGCCCGACAAGGCCCGCCGCCTCGGCTACAAGGCCAAGCAGGTACTTTCTCAATTTCTTGAAAATTTTAAATTTCTGCTTTTCCAAGAGATTGTTGCTAACATATATGATTTGATGTGTTTATCGCCTCTGCTCTTTTGGTTCGGAGAGTTGCTTAATTTGATGATTTGATAGGCTTAATGTGGTTATGAGGTTGTTAATTTGTGTAGTGTTGTGGATCCTTCATAACCTTTGCCTTTTGCATTTCGTTACTTAGGTACGATAGATCCACTTTACTAAATTATACCAAAAATTAACATTTTCAGAGTCAAATAAATTCAGTTTTATAAAATTCCTTTTTGAATGTGAGTTTGGAGTCTAAACGTGGACTTATGAGATCAAGTAAATATGATTATTCTTTTTTATTTTTTGCCATGTGGAAAAACTGAGAAAATGTCAAAGTGCAAAGTGGTTCGCACCTATTAAATCAGATGCATAATTTACGTTGTAAATGATTCTCTATGCCAGTTTTGTAGTGTTTTCTGTGTCATTTGTTGTGGCCATGAATTCTTGGATTTTTATGTAAATGGATATACCATCCTGATATTGTAAAGGTAGAATGTGTGTGTAGATTATTCATCTAGCTGTCATGGTAGAATGTATAGCATCCATTAGCTTCTTCATTTATACCTTGTTAAGTTTTTACTTTTATCCAGTACCACATACGCATTTTTTCTAACCTTTTTTTTTGGGTGGCTTTGTCCCATTACCTCTTTTATGTTTTTGTGGTTAGTGAATGAATTTTTCCTTTCAGGGGTATGTGGTCTACCGTGTCCGTGTTAGACGTGGTGGAAGGAAGAGGCCAGTGCCCAAGGGTATTGTGTATGGTAAGCCCACAAACCAGGGTGTTACTCAATTGAAATTCCAACGCAGCAAACGATCAGTCGCAGAGGAACGTGCCGGCAGGAAACTCGGTGGTCTTAGGGTTCTGAACTCATACTGGATCAATGAGGTTTGCATTTAATTTTCACACTTCCGCTCTTATTTCCTCTTTTCATTCACTTACCAAGCCGCTGACGAATTAATAACTTGATACTGGACATGCTGATGAGGCTTTCACTAGCTACTGGACAAGTAATTGATTTCTTATGATCAATTGAGTGATTAAACCTCTTCAGTTCCCTTTTAAATACACAAAAACTGAGATATACTCTGGAGCGATTTTACTGAGTTTGTGGATTTAGGGCCTATTGAGGGTTTTGCTGGATGAATTTAAACGGTCTGGATTAATTATTCTGGCCATTCAACTTGTACTCTGCAGCTGTTGTCTTCGAATCCTAGTCATCTGCCTGTCCATACGAATTGAGGGCAAAGCTATAACTCTGTGTTTGCCCTGCAGGACTCAACTTACAAGTACTACGAGGTAATTCTGATTGATCCAGCCCATGCTACTGTCCGCAATGACCCAAGAATCAACTGGATCTGCAATCCAGTACACAAGCACAGGGAGCTCCGTGGACTTACTTCTGCTGGAAAGAAATACAGAGGTCTTAGAGGAAAGGGCCACTTGCATCACAAAGCACGCCCTTCAAGAAGGGCTACCTGGAAGAGGAACCAGACCCTGTCCCTCCGTCGATACCGATAATCTTCATGAAATTTTTGGTATTACTATAATAGAGTTAAATCTGTTTTCTCTGTTCTACAATTTTTTGTCCACTTCGAGAGAAGTCTAATGTTTCTTTGTTTAGCTTCTTTTTTGAGTTCATGATATCTTGACATTCGTGTTATTATGTCATGCGGACATTTATCGGCATCTACATCTGAAAGTCTTCTTGTCTGATTTTGCTGCTGTTAAAAATATCATTAACGTTACACCTTTGCGCACAAGCTTTATCATGAATTCTTGGACATTAATACGATCGGTCGCACCGTCTTACCATGTGTTTCTAGGTATAAAGAATGGTGCGTACGGTAAGACTGCGGAGCTGCAGGGTTTAAGGATTTTGTTACACAGACTTGTTTGACCATGCCTGTATGTTTTACGAGCAAAGTTTTCCCTTTCCTCTAAAAGTCTGGTGTATTCTTACACGACTCACAGTGATTGGTTGTGCTAAATCATGTTGTATGGATACGATTATCAGGAAATTGCATGGATGTGAATTGTGATTTAGTCCATGTTTGGATCCAATTTTTAGGTTTGGTTTGGGCCTTAGATGATTTGAGTGTGGGCCAAGCTTAGTTAAGTAATCCAAACACTAAAATCTAGAAGCCTGGATAATTAATTTTTTATTATGCAAAACTAAAAGGAAAAAAATATTATACGTAAGAAATATAATATAAATATCAAAATAAAATACTCTCTGATTACTTAATCTTGATTAACATGTTGGCGTGTCATAATATGACCTAAACCTAATCAATATCCCAAACGGAGTGTAGATAATTGGAATATCAACACTATTTATTCAGTATTAATTAATTTCCAACACAATATTTAAATCTGCTTTGAACACAGATCTTCACTAAATTTTTGGTTGAAAAATAGAAAATGGACATCTATATAATATTGGTGCCTGGGTTGTTATTTTCATTTAAATATGACTAGTGCTCGATGCATGTGGCCTATACGAACATATAAAAAAGAATTATAAAAACAGAATAAAGTTTGTGAAAAGAAATAATTTGTGTTCGCAGGCATTTAAGAAATTGGAATAGAGGGGAAAAAGGAAATATGTGGGGAAAATAAAAAACAATTGTTCTCTAAGGGGATGGAAAAGAATAAAATTCGTGAGAGAAACGAAATGATAATTGTGGAATAGTGGATTAAGACGGAAAAAATTTGTAATTGTGATATTATTAAAAATATATTAAAATTATTGTTTTTACAAAATAAATTAAAGAATAAATTTGGGTATTCAAATATTATATGATTAAAAAAGAAAATTTCCTTCTTATAATAGTATAGATAATTGTGGTATGTAGAGTGCTAATTCGGGTTTTTAATCTGGATGTGCAAAGTGCAAAAATGTATAAATGTGGGGTGCAAATTGCAAATCAAGCCCTCTCCCCTCTAAAAACCCTAGTAGCCTCAATCAGACTTGTTCTGAAGAAGATTCTGTTAGCCCAAAGCTCGCTGCAGCCGCGACACAACAATGGGTACTCCCTTGTTCTCCTTTTTGTCAAAACCTAATTCCGTTTATATGGAGATTCTGATATGTTGGGGGCCTCGCAGGTGCCTATACATACGTGTCCGAGCTATGGAAGAAGAAGCAATCCGATGTGATGCGGTTCTTGCTGAGGGTCCGCTGCTGGGAGTACCGTCAGCTTCCCGCTGTTGTGCGTGTCACCCACTCCACCCGGCCAGACAAGGCCCGCCGCCTCGGCTATAAGGCAAAGCAGGTATTTTAGCAATTTCTGCTTTCTGAGGCATCTGGTGGTGATGGTGGTTCGACAACGTTTTGTGTTAAATAGGCTTGCATTTGTTGACTCTGGCACGAAATGCTGTTGTTTTCTGTATAAGATTTGATGTGTTTATCGCCTCCGAATTTTGGGTTTCGGGAGAGTGGTGTAATGTGATAATTTGGTAGAGTCAACGTGGTTGTGGCATGTTGATTTTTATAATTTGTTGGATCCTTAATGGCATTCGCCTTACTTGTTTTAATAATTTTATTACTGAGTCTATTAAATCCAATGAATTAATAGTTCCGGAAATTAACAGCAATAGATTTTATGAAAAAGTTTCAGTTTTTAAACTATGCATTACAGTTTCTGCTTTTACTTATCGTTCTTATTTGATGTCCTAGTGTACTTGTATAAGAGTTGGCTTGACATGAAATTACTGTAAAGGCAACCTGTGAAGAAATTCACACATTTTACCATCTGGATAATCTAATGCCAGAACCAAAATGTAGGCCATTCAGTTTGCTGTCATGCAAAAATGTATCGTGTTGACTTCTTTGTTTATTTTATTCATGTCCTATTGATATAGGTGCTTTTGTCAATTTTCTTTTTTTGGTTTCTCTTATTCTTTTATATTTCTAGTTTTGTTAATGAATTTTGCCTTCCAGGGGTATGTCATCTACCGTGTTCGAGTTAGACGTGGTGGAAGGAAGAGACCAGTTCCCAAGGGTATTGTGTATGGTAAGCCCACCAACCAGGGTGTTACTCAGCTGAAATTCCAACGCAGCAAGCGATCAGTTGCAGAGGAACGTGCCGGAAGGAAATTGGGCGGTCTTAGGGTTCTGAATTCTTACTGGATCAATGAGGTGTTTAATCTGTTAGATATTCATTCTTATATTTCTCTTTCCATTCTCTTACTGGGTTCATGAAGCTTAGCAACTCAACTAACAATATGCATGAACTAGGCTTTGACTTGGCAACTTGAGAATAATGATTTCATATGATCAACTGTAATTAAACCTCCTCAGTTCCCTTCGGGAATAGGAAAAATGCTGGGAATTCTTTAGAGTGCTTTACTATGTTTTAAGCTAGTTATGATTTAGGGTGAATCAAGGATTTTGCTGGTAGGGTGTTAAAGATCCAAAGAAATAATTCTTGCATCTTAATTCGTAATCTGCACTGCAGCAAGTTGTGTGCAAATCCTAGTCATCTTCCTGTCCATACTAATTGAGGGCAAAGCTATAACTCTGTGTTTGCACTGCAGGACTCAACTTACAAGTACTATGAGGTAATTTTGGTTGATCCAGCCCATGCTACTGTCCGGAACGACCCAAGAATCAACTGGATATGCAATCCAGTACACAAGCACAGGGAGCTCCGCGGACTTACTTCTGCTGGAAAGAAATACAGAGGTCTTAGAGGAAAGGGCCACTTACACCACAAAGCCCGCCCTTCAAGAAGGGCTACCTGGAAGAGGAACCAGACCCTTTCTCTCCGCCGATATCGTTGATCTGCATGGTTTTGTTTGGTATTACTATAATAGAGTTAATATGTTGTCTCTGCTCTATGATTTTTGTCCACTTAAAGCAAGTTGAATGTTTCTTACTCAAGTTTTGTGTCATGGGAATTTCATATCTGTTGTTTCCTCTATATTTTGGCATTTAAGTCTGATATTTGCATTGGTGTCCTATCTTGCTGCTGTGTACCTGTCATTTCCGTTACAGCATTATATTCATATGAAGGCTGTTGCCATCACTGTGCTGCGAGTCTAAGATAGGTTATATCTTCCCCCTGTGATAGTTATTTCTGGCATATACTATTTTCTCATTACATTGTACGCATCTTTTTCTTACGATTTGACTGTTATCGTTATAGGAACTCGAGCAATTTCTGTCCTGTACTCGATATTTGTTGCAAGGCAATAACATCCAAACATGATCAATAAAACTATAGTCCGAGTCAAGTATAATCATTACAATTTGAGGCCTCTCAAGATATTACATGTACCTGCGTTAAATATGTAATTCTCTTTTGTTGGAAACTGCTGGGCCTGTCTATGTATGTGGCCTAGTCCTAGTTTGAATCCCAATTTCTTGCTTAGGCTTGGGTCTTAGGTCTTTAACAATATATGTTGTGGGCCGAACCCGTTATGTATCATAACGTGATATATTCGATACAAAGAAAAAGCACCTATGGCTTCCCAGGACCAATTTAATTGGTCTACTTGCATTGTGGATCTAGACAAATATGTTAAAAGCACAAGTCAACTAACAACCTCGTTTTACCTCGGATTAGGTAGCCTCCTTCAACTACAGGGATGTTTGCAATGGTTTATCTTAAATATTTTATCAGTTTTTCGCTGAAAATGAGTTAAGATAGGTGTTTTCAAGTTATATTTCATGATTGAGATAATTAGACTGTTTTATCATGTAGTTTGGTGTAATTATATGTAAATAATTTGTAATTTAAGAAATTATATAAAATCAATAAATAGGTCCCTCTGTGAATTTGTAATTTATGACGGGATATTTGATGTTATTTTTCATATCACATGAAATTTACGTGTAATTACTTCGAATTCTCAAGAGGAAGCAGTGCAATTCCCTTTATGTTTTTGAACCACTTAGATTAAGTTCATCTAAGTTGAGAATTACAAACATCTCCATACCAAGTTTTGCAGGTTCTTTATACGATAAGAATATTTTATGTTTGTTTTGACCATTTTATCCTCAAATATATAAATTTCAATATTTTCCCACTATTTTCCCCTAAAAAAATATATTATTCCCACTTTTTCACTCTACTTTTAAAATACTCTCAATTTTTTCTATAATTAAATTGTCAACACCCCTTGTTACATCAAGTGCACATCATTGCAATGCAAAAATTAAATCCTCTAATTCAAAAATTTCTAATGAACCCTGAACAACATTCTTCAATCAATCTGCCGACGAGATATAATTCACTTGATGAAATTGAGGTTACATAAAGATTATGAATTTGAACACCAGTATATGTATGAAATGTTGTTCTACTGCAGTAGTAGATGTCGTCTACAGTAATAGTAGGTGCTGTTTAGATGTCATTTATTTGACATTGTTGATTAGAGTATGATTATTGTAACTGTTTTTGTTAAATATTAATATTTGATACGAATAATTTTTAATTAAGATATTTTAATTTATAATAATTCATCGCTTAAGGGTAAAAAAAACGACATCGTCCCGATGGATAGTGGGAGTGGTAAAGGGTGATGGGTTGTCCTCCAATGTAACCATACAAGTGCTTGATAATTATAAGGTTTGAAAGCATGAGTGAGTGAGAAAGGCGTATTATCCCTCTCATCATTAAAGCTATAGACTAAATGCGTTTTTTCCCAATTAAGAACAATAAAAGGTTGAGAGAGAGAGAGAATGACAAAGTTTCAATCTTCTAAAACAACATGATTAGAGTTATTTGGGTTAAAAGCGTGGACTCCTTCACTCCACTTTCTTTGTCTTTCCTTCCAAATGCAGGAACGTTTAGGTGCCCAAAACACCTTCATCACATACACCTCACCATGCTCTAAAAGCCTAATATCAAGATTGTTAGATTGAGTGATTTCATTTTAAATTAGGATACTTATATCTATGCTCTCTATTTCCATAAATTATTCGTACAGGCCCATCATCAACATCACTTGCACAAATCACTCTATTTTTTAAAAAGTTACACATACATCCCTCGAAAACATCAACACCATTGTACAGACTATTCATATTTTTTTACTGTTAGTGGTGGTTTCTATTATTGCACAAAGACATAACTGGTTGTGTAATAAACCATGGATAAGGGAATGTAGATATAATTATCCCTTTTAAATTTTACACAAAATCCTTTTCCTTTTTCTTGGCTATCAATAAATTTTAAGTAATTCAGACTCCGGACACTCCTCATTTTTACGAGTGTCTTTGCGTTATGTTTTTTGGGTTCACAGCAAACAACAATCATATATATGTTAGCCAAGAATATGACTGATGCCATTAATAATAGGGTACATTACGTTAGCAATGTCTAAAATTAGGTCAAATTACATAAATACTTACTATTCTTTACAAAATTACAAGCATATCATTCAATGTCGTAATTGTAACTACAAGTACACTCCTACTCAGTAGTGAAATTTTGTACGAAATAACAACTCCTCTAGAGGTGTATCGCTAATTTTACAAAAGACGGAGAATACTTGTATAATTAGAATAACCTCATCAAACACTAATTTAATTTATTTATGATACTAACAAATTAAAGTTATGATACTCCACGACTCTAAAAAATGTATTTAATTTGTATTAAGTAGTTGATGTGCAAGTGTACAAATAGCCGATTAATATAAAATATATATAATTTTGTTAGCATTTTTATTTATTGCTTCAGTTATTCATTTAACATCCCAAACTTGTAACAACTCTTTCACTATATAGTTAGAATAATTGAGTTTTAACTCAGAGATGGATAATTAAACACTTAAAATAGCATGTTAATTTAACTAATTTAACAATTCATTTTGAACACTTTTTTTTTTAATCAATGTTCAAGTTTTGAAAACATAATTCAAACTCAATTTGATAAATTAGAGTTATTAATTAAATAATTTTTTAAAGAAATATTTTAATATTATAATATAAAATAGAAGACAAATTTATGATAAATGATAAAATTTGGAAATAATTAAATAGAGTCAAAGAAACATAGAAACACTCACTCAGATGAATAGGAATTTTTACTTATGTCAAAGTGACAATTTAATTGGGTTGGTGGAGGACAATATGATTAGGGTTTGAAGAGTAGTGAAGTAAGCATGTGAAGCTCCCACCTATAAGTCAAGATACTTCACTATGCTCAACATTTTCCTTGTAGCCTTTTAGCATAGGTGGGGTGGAAACGAGTCGAGCTTGAATTAATTTTTTTTAAATAATTAAATTCTTTTAGTAGAAATGAAAATTTTAAATTATTAAATAATTTTGATTATTTATAATATTTTTCGCCATTTTTAAAGAATGACTCAATAATGATTTAGTAATCAGAATCGTTTGATATTTATTTATTATGAAAAAGGCTAAAAAATAAACAATGAAGCTTTGCTCGATTGGTAAGGTTGAAACCTTATTATCAAAAGATTGTGAGTGCAAAGACTCCAAACGTGGGCATAATTTGTTGTTTCTTTGTCTCGTTTGAACGTATCTATTGATTTGAATTATCAATGTATTGAATCGGTTTTTGAATTTGAATGTATTGAATATGTAATGAATTGCATGCTATTAAAAAGAAAAAAAAAAAACTCTCAAGAATAGGTTTAGCTTTTGTGATTAAAAAGTTAAATGGGCAATTAAGGGATCCATGTGATCTAAACAATAATCACTCCTTTGAAACCTCTCTTGAAATTCAACCTTTTCTTGCCACAAACCAAGAATTAGGGGCAAATAACAAGGGGGGTGGGGGTGGGGGTGGGGGAGGGTCTTGAAAAAGTGTGGGATATTATGATTGCATGTCAAGTTCTATCATTTCATTCTTGTTAAATAAAGGGGCTTTATTGTGAAGAATAATGAATGGGAAATATATACATATATGTGTATATGTGTGTGTGTGTGTGAAAATACATCTCAACCTCCACATATCATCAAAGTATGTGAAGATGAAAATAGACAACCAAATGATTTACATCTTCTAAAGTAGAGATATTATGAAAAGGAATAGAAACTAAATAATTGAAGAGGTTTTGGAATTCACACAAATTATATTTGTGCCCTAATTGCTAAATCAAAACATATTCTAAATATCCCACTCCTCCTTTTCAATTAATTTATATGTATTACATGTATGAGTTTTTTTTTAAATAAAAATAATGAGGATGAGAGAAATTTGTGTTTGAATTCAAAATTTTATATAAATATTTCTAGCTAGTACTTAATAGATTTACAAAATAATACATTAATATAAAAAATGCATAAATATTACACTTAATATGGATATAATAATTAAAATAATTGTTCCCTTTTATCTTTTTAGTTTTAACTAAAATTCAAACAGAATCCAATCAGACCTAGACATGACTTGCAGTGGACGAGTAACATATTATACCACGATCGAGATCAATAACCTAACTAATATTCACCAAAAGAGAAACAAAAAAAGAAAAACCCTAATTAACAAATGTTGATCTCTCTTTTTCTTGATTTTTTTTGGGGGGAATAAAACCCTAATTTCATATTTAGTTAATGTAGAAGACTTAAACTTGGAGGAGTAGAAATGTTGCATATTTGGAAGCATATATGTATGTATATATATATATATATTGTGAAAAAAAGGAAAAAAAAAGATATTCCATCACTGAATTACATGATTGGTAGTGTTGGGCAATTCAGGGAGCAGCATTTCCATGGATAGAGAGAGTATGGGTATGGATAGGAATTAGGATTCCCCAATCCTAGATCAATGTGCCTCCACTGCTTATCAAAATCCTATTTTGGGCCCAGAAATATATAAATATATATATATATATATGGAAATATTATTCCACAACTGACACAATCATTCTATCTATGAAAACCCTTCTTTGATTATGTCCAATATTTTGTCCTTTTAAAAAAAAAATAAGAAAAAAGAATAAAAAAAGATACTTACCTAATTATATCAATTTTTTTAAAAATATAAAACGCAACTAAATAATATATCGATATAACTAAATAAGAGCTATCCGAAAATAAATTACAATAAATTGAATCAATATAACTAATTAAGACCCACGGAATAAGAAATTATAATCAACTACATCAAAATTAAATAACTAAAAATTATGAAATAATAAATTATAATAAATTCACATAAAGTAAGACAAATATCTGTACATCTGATGAAAATTGAATCAATAACATTAAACTAATTCATCCAACCTCAACCTTAACTATTAGGCTAAGGATCATTGGTGTCCAATATTTTTCCTAGAGTTATTATTTTATATTATTTTAAAAAATTATAAATATATTTCCAAAATTAATATTCATTTAATAAATATTTTTTTATAACAGCTCATTATAAAAAAAATATTTTAATTTTTTAAATAATAAAAAAATAATTATAACAAATATATATATCATAAAAGTCCATTGTGATTTACCCAAAATAAAGGGACTGGCTTGAAAATTGACAATTTGAAGAGTTGGTTCCTGCGTCTGTGCATCTACCCTGAGTTTTCTTCTTTTCTTGATGGCGAAGCGGTACGGCGTCGTATTTTGTTTTCTTTCAAATTTAAAATTTTAAAAAAAGAGCGCTTTGATCTGTCTCTGTATGAGATCTCTTTTGCATACTTTCATGACCTCTTTAACTAATTAATTTTTTTTATTTAAATACTTATTTATGTGTGTGTATAAAAAAATTATAGTTTCAGTTCGTCCTATCCATTACGAGCAAATTATATAACGAGTAAATTCTACTTTTTATCTTATTGTTGTAAAATATTAAGAGAATAATTTATAATACTTGTCGTACAATTGAATTTAATTTAAATAATAAATTTATTATTTAAGAAATATTAAATTTTTAATCATGTGTTTAATAATTCTTACTTCATTAGATTCCAACACAATCATCAAAATATTCAAAAGAAATGATTGTTATAAAAAAAAAATAACTATTATTAATGACAAAGAAATAATCATAGGTGAGACCGTGAGAGAGAGCACCAAATACTCAACGTCATGAGTAAACCGAAGGCAGTGCTTTTTGGCGCACGAGGGTGGGGCCCATACATCCTACACGCGAGCGAAGCATGTTGCGGCACGTGTGTTCGGCACGTGAAAAAAGATGGGCTTTTTCTTATGAGTGGACCCGTTTTGTTGCCGGGTTTGACGGGGGACAGAAAGTTTAAATGGGCCCCACACCCGGATTAATGGGCCGGATCAACATTGTTTCTGGGCTTGTACCGTTCGATAGCAGCTCTGTTCCTCAATTTGCCATTTCCTGTTTTGCCCCTAACCTTGGGGGTAGTCATTCGAGTTAAATTGGGGGGTATTATTGAGAATTAGCAAATCACTGTTCTTCCACATGGAAAGGTGGAAAACCTAGATGCGTGATTTTAATTTTTTTTTTCCTTTTTCAGTTACATATACAAAAAAGTAGACGTGACACCCCACAACCCTATAAGGGAGGATTGTGCTTACTGCTTACGTCATGTGTGTAGAAGAAAGCCCCTATAACCGATTTACTGTTGGCAAGAATCAAGGTCTAACCATGTGGGAATAAGCACACATGACACATATCAGGATGTATGTTTAGCCTCATCAAATATGTTGACAAGGATTAAAAAACTCATGCTATGAATATGACAACATTCGACCTTAGCCACCGCGCAAATTGGCTTGTGTTAATGCTTGGTAGCTTAATTGGTAAAAATATATTACTTTTATTAAAGAACTGGACGCTTTATTTCCTCTACTGATTATAGAGCTATATCGATAAATAATTTATACATACTTTTATAAGCAATCTATAATTTTAAAGATTTATTTTAATTTATGATAGTGATTGGAATCGAAACCACACGATCAATTTTATAACGAAAAAAAGATAAAGTGTATATGATATGCTCTGTCTTTTTTATTCTTTTCTTTGAATCGAAAAATTTAATTTTCTTTGACATATACCAATCTTTTTTAATCTAATATATCTAATTATATTATATATCAAGACTCGAGATGTAAGAAAACTATTTTTGATAGACAAAATGTGAATCGACTGATAAGCTCTTTCTATTACTCATTTCTTCTATAAATAACTATATCTTTAGTATTAATGATCTCAATAATTTTTCATTTATGTACGTTCAAAATTAGTTTATTTTATCATATTTGATCAGTTATTTATTTATTTATTATTTTTAATTAAATAAATATTAAAAAATTAAATTATACACACATATTGAGTATGTTTTAATCCCTGGTATATATGATCAATAAGTGCGCACCAGTAATTTTAGTATTATTTGTGAAGACGAGATTGTGTATAAAATATTTTTCGTGGGCTTCTGTGATAGATACTTCCATCAAAATGGGTAACTGCAGGCAACTTAATTAAACATATCTTACAGGGTTATTTACATTAACACTTCATGAGGTTAGATTAAATTATACAAACACTCCCTTATTCTTTTATTAATTTACAGCTACACCCATCAGGGTGTTAGTGTAATATTTTTTACGAGGCGTTTGTATAATTTTTGTCTTTAAATAGGATCCGGTTGTAATTTCAACTACAATTATACTGAGTGTAAACTGTAATTTTATAAAAAAAAATACAAAATATTTATATATTTTGATGTAACTTTTTAGTGTCTTAATATAATTTATCATATTTGGTGAGAAATAGAGGCATAATAGGGTCGTAAAATTCGTATATAAGAAGCGCATTTGTAAGTTAATTCACCTGAGATGAAAATAATGCAGAAAGGGGAGCGTAGAAGTGAAATAATAATGCAGTTTTAATTAGTTAAAAACTGTTTGTTACAGAGCAATCAATAATTACTGTTTGGATATTCATTCATACAAAGCATTCAAACTGCAGCAAACTGTAAAAAAGTAAAAGGGTTGAAAATGAAGTTGAAGCCCATGCTCGAAAAGTGCGACAATGTTGTCGTCACGCGCCGTCAATTAATGAAACACGATAAAGCCTGCTGAGACCAGCGACTCTTCTTTCTTGGCTTCTTAGCAATGCACCTACGCCCACCGTCTTCTTTTTCGTTTTCTATAAATTAAAAGTAAATTATAAGTAGCTTTTTTAAATTTTATTACAATTATATATATATATATATATATTTTATTATTATTTAAAAGATTAAAATATTTTCTTGAAATTATAGTCCTATGACAGATATCCTTTCATAACAGCCTATTATAAGAGGGTATTTGGTTTGCACCATTAATTTCAAGAGAATATTTATAAATTTTCAAATAATGAGTATGTATTTATAATTATTACAAATTCAGGGGAGTCAATGGTAATTTACCCTAAAATTAGTGATTTGCGTGTAGAAATAAATATTAGTCGCACTGTTTGGGTGGACTTATAAGTTTTTTAAAATATATCATAAGATGTTTGAGAGCTTATATGATATTAAAAAGTGGTTGATAATTTTTTTTTTAGGATGGACTTATAAGATCCAGAAATAAGATTTTTTTTGTTTTTAAACACTGTTCATCGCTACATCAGTACATGCTAAACATTAAACCAACATATTTAAAGTACACAAACAAATAAGACACTATTATTAAAAGTAAACTACCTATCCATGTCCGTGTGACTCGAACTGGCAATCTTTAATTAGTTGCAAGACTAAAAATAAAATATTAGAAACTTATAAACTCTTATATATATACTACCAGTCTATGCACTCGCAATGCATAAACAAATAAAAAAAATCAAGATGAAAATATTACAGTAAGTACAATACCCCCTAAAATTAGGCCAAAATATACAAACACTCTCTTTTTTTTTGTAGAATTATAGTTACAGCCCCAATGGTTGTAGATGTCAACTACACTCCCTATTTAAATACAATTATACCAACACTCTCTGATAAATATTGCACTAACACACTAACACCCCTGAGGGGGTGTGGCTACAACTTTGCAAAAGATAGGGGGTGTTTGTATAAATTGGGGTAATCTCAAAGGGATCAATGTAATTTACCTAAAATATTAATATATATTAACCAGGTCTCAGCTTCGCCAACTAAACTAAGTCTCATTGACAGAAGAATTTAGATTTTAAAAGAGTAAATCACAACAAATTTTCTTTAAATTTGTCATAATTGTAACATATATTTTTTCATTATTTGAAAAATACCCTTTTAAAATTATAAATGTCTAACAAATACCTAATATGACATCCCATTATACGAAGTATTTGTTAGACAATTATTAATTATAAAAGAATATATATAATTTTTAAAAAAAATAAAAGAGTACTTATAATTACAATAAATGTGGGCTTGTATTAATGACACAATTATGAGAGGGAGAAAAGAAGTACTAGAAAAGGACAATACATAGTTACTGATATGTGGCTGTCTTACTGATGTCGGACCTGCCAACATCTACACTTCATTAATTTCAATAATTACAATTTATATACTATTAATTTTCAACACAACAATATAACCATATATTTTAATGTGTCAGGATGTCTTCAATCCTTTTTGAAAACACAACTGTTTCAATTCTTTATTTGGTAAATTATATCTGATTATGCTACCAAAAGTTAAAATTTAATTACATAAGTCTCCCTTTTTTTAATATATATATATATATATATATAATTACTTTTAATTTTCTGTGATTTGGAAAAGTACATTTAAAGTTTGATTCTATCTACTAAATAAGTTCACCCATTAGTCAAATTCATCCAATTTGCTTATGTCAAAAAAAATCTGATAAAAACTCATATTCATCCCCGATTGATTTATTATTGATTTCATGCAAATCATGTAATTTTTTTATGATCTAATTATCCTTATATATCTTCACATATTAATGTATGTAAAAAATTGTAAAAATATAAAAATATGAATGAGACGCAACAAATAAGAAAAAAAAGGAAAGGATTGCTTTTTGTGGTGTGTGAACATTGAAGTGAGAGTGTGGTATTGAATTTGAGTCAATAATTAAAAGAACAGAGCAAAGAGACAAATGAGATTTGTGAATTGTTAATGTTAGGTCTTTCACTTTCAGTAGTTTTTGTCTGATTGTGTAGTGAGTAACACTTCTTCCTTATTTTTTGTGTTGGCTGTTTGTAAGTCTTATGTTTCTCAGGCATATGTTGTCCCATTTGCTAGCTATAAACAAATACTTGTACCATTTACTTATTATATATATATATATATATAAGGATCATAATAGTTACCGTGTAGACCAATATAAATACAGGATAAATTACAATGAGTGCCTCTATAATTTATTATAATTATAAATATTTTCTCATTTTTTGAAATAATTACAAATACCCTTTGAGTTTGATGATCGTTTAACAAATACTTCTCATAATAGTCCATTGTAGGATAGTATCTGTAATTTTTCAAAAACGATGAGGTATTTGTAATATAAATTATGCGATTTAATGAGAATAACTGATTTTTTCTTGAATGTCATAAATTTATATAGATGTATTGGAGATTGAGACTTAAATTTTGATATGCTGGCAGGGTATGTTGATCAAATCGAATAATTTTCTATTAGATAAATAACTTATTAATTTGCTGGCATGTGGTCGAACCCGGCGCGAATTGAGAAATTCCCTTGCCACAAACCCATATTTTCACTTTTTCAGTGTTATAAAATAATTGAGAATTCTTTAAAAATGCACACAGAGTACTAGTTGGTCGATGAGATTTAGTTTAATTGACAAAAATGAGGTCCCATGCCATAAAAACGTAACTGTACGATATTTTATTATTATTAAAATAGAGAAGTTGCTAAATTAATTAAGGGCATAGTTATAAATATTTAAAACAAACACTTATCACCTTATTGCTAAAACTAAGTTGAAAATAGTTTTTGTTTTACAACTTTTGCTTTTAATCTGCTTAAATTAAGCTGATTTAAATTAAAAGTTATAAACAGCTCTCTATCAACTTTTGCAACTTTTTCTATAAAACTGTGAAGATTAAATTGTTCTTCCAAGACTCCAACGTAATTTCTTTTACTTTTAACTTTCTTTTCATATACCCAGGAAGAAAGTAATTTCCGTATTACTGATTTAGAAGTTTTTTCCCCACCAATCTGACTTACTTAGAAAGTTAGAACGGAGAGGGAACCGACGATTATCTTACCTGATTCTTAATCTGTAAATTATTTTACAATTTATTCTTACCATAAAAGTAGAATTTATTACAAACATCTTTTGGAGTTTACAATCCACATGTAGTTGTTGATGATAAAAAGTGGTGGTTATGCAGATTCATAAATATTGTATTCTAATAAAGAAAAGTAATGCCGATAATGTTGCAGACCATTTGTTACTGTGGAACCCATACTTATAATGTCTCAATTTCAGAACTATTTACAATGTCTTAAAATATTTCATTTTGATATATTATATTCTTTTATTTTGATGAGAATCTTCGCATTCTGTATATAAATTTTATATATAGCGTACTGAAATTAGGAGCCTAAATGACTATTATAAATTATAATAGTATACCACAAATAAGGGATTTGAGTGGTTTATAAGTTCTAAAATCTCCTCTCTCCAACAACCTTGTCTTTTGAGGTCAAAATCATGAGCCCCTGTGAAGTCAAAACGCACAATATCTTACGCGCATCATTTGGTCTCGTTTGAAAAAAACGAGATCGTATATTCGTTTAAGTCCTTTTATTATGGGATGGATGATGTATGACACCAATCGTGTCCGCACATCGCATCAACAAAGAAAAAATAAATAAAAATTTTTTTTTAACAAAAAATAAATAAATAAAAAGTTAGTCTAACAATAAATAAATTGAATTTGATCACGTTTTGGAGTTCATCAAATTACTCCCATATCTGCAGACTAATAAATATAAAAACATTGTATCATTTGAAAAAATAAAAAAAAAAAAA
>NC_026148.1:11025545-11045835 GCF_000512975.1 Sesamum indicum | reverse complement strand
ATTTAAAAAAAAAAAAAAAAAAAATTTCTTCTTCTTGATCATGGGCCATCATATAATTGTCATCACATGAAAGTAAATCCTGACAAGGCACCTGATAATCATACCATTGATTATATTTGTGATAAACATATCTATTGTCCACTGGCTAAATAGAGCGCGTTTGGGCGAACTTACAAGTTTTTAAAATATTTTATAAAATATTTGATAATATTTTTAGAAAAAAAAAATTATAAACTTAGGAGATTACAGGCTCTTCAAAGAAAAGATAAGTAGTTGCCCACTTATTTTAGAATCTTAATAAATTTCTTAGGGTGCATTTTTTGAAAAAAGAATTTCAAATGGATTTCGTTTGAAAAGAATTTAAAATCTATCAATATTCAATAAAATATAGTTAAAATTCAGAATGAAGGATTTGAAATCCTTTACATGTAGAATTACCCAGATAAATTCAAGGGATTATTTATTAAGCATTTAAATTCATAATTTCAAATTATTCGATTCAAATACAACTTCAAGTTATTTACAAAAAAATTATTTGATAAACTTATTTAATTTTAAAATAAGATGTAACATCTAATAAGTTTTAAGCTTAACCAAACACTCCCTTAGCCTAAAACCAAAAGATTTTGGTACAATTTTAAGGGAGGTGGTCCTGCTCATGCCCCAATTTCATATGCAAGCCAGCTTTAATTTCATCTTCTACCAAAACACAAAGAAAAAGAAAGGAAACATGAGAAAAGAAAAGAGGGAGCAAATTATGATTCCAAGAATAAGAGAGTAAGGGCGTTGTCACGCTTTGTGCCCACAAGCCAAGCCTGTCCGAAGTGAAAATTGTCTCTAAACCTATCGAGTATACAATAAAATTCAGCTATGAACAACTCGTTTGGACGAATATACTTGAATTTTTTCGTCGAAACTTATAAGATATTCACTTTATTGATTTTTAGTTTAGAAGGGAATATGAGAGGGAGAGTGGTGGGAAATTGTAATAACTTTCTTGGATCCTGCAACAAACATTGCCCTTATTGTGCCCATATTTATCAAATTGCTGCTGGGCCAAAGATAAAGGAAACAAGGAATGATGAAAAGTGGGGAGAGGGTGAAAACAAAAGAAAAAGGGGAAAGAAATCCAAGAAAACTAAAAGTATAGTAGAGAGAGAGAGAGAGAGAGAGAGAGAGAGAGAGACAAAGGTGAAATACAGAAGAAAGCAAAAGAAGAACAAACTGGGACTTGTTATTGTGTGTAGTTGCTGCTGCTGCTGCTGCTCTTGTAAGAGTTTGGAAGTTAGAGATGATGAAAGAATAGCATAGCACTATTACTTAGTATAAGAGACACTAGTTTTGTTTTCTTTCATTCTTCTCTCTCTCTCTCTCTCTCTTCATGCCAAAAACCGCAGCCCACTGAGAGAATTGGTAATCATCATGAAACCCCCTTTGCACCAGAAAAGCAAATCCAACCATCAAAACCTTCCCCACCTTAAATTTACTTCTCTTAACACATCACATTTCTCAGTCATTTCCACCACCAAAATCCCAAAACCATGAACAACCCTTTCTCCCTCTTCCTCCCAGTAGCATTCATCTCTCTATTCTTGATCCTTATTGGAGCATCGTCATTAGTTGTCTCCACCACCACCGCGGTGGAGGTGGCAGCCGCCTCGTCTCCTCCTCTCCAACTTTTGTCGCTTCTTTCGATAAAATCGTCCCTCGAAGACCCTCTAAACACATTCCATGATTGGGATCCTACAACAGCATTTTCCAGGCCCGGATTCCAGCCCGTCTGGTGTTCATGGCCCGGCGTAAAGTGCGACCGCAGAACAAACCAGGTTACGAGTTTGGACCTGTCGGGCCGTAATCTTTCGGGCAGCATACCGACTGATATCAGATATTTGTCCCATCTGCATCATTTGAATTTGAGCAAGAATTCCTTTGTTGGCCCTTTACAGGCTGCTATTTTTGAACTGCCGAACCTCAGAATACTCGACATCAATCACAACTTTTTCAATTCAAGTTTTTCACCTGGAATCTCTAAGCTCAAGTCTCTCACGTTTCTTAACGCTTACAGCAACAGCTTCACGGGCCCGTTACCGGAAGAGCTCATCTACCTCAGGAATCTTGAGTACCTCAACCTCGGAGGCAGCTACTTTGAAGGAGAAATTCCTTCAAGCTATGGTAAATTTTCCAAGTTGAAGTCTCTGTACTTGCATGGGAATTCTCTGACGGGCCGGATTCCAGCTGAGTTAGGCTTCTTGAATCAGCTCGAACATATGGAATTGGGTTACAATTCATATAACGGCGGACTGCCTGCTGAGTTTGCAAGCTTGTCAAATTTAGTATATCTTGATATCTCATCAGCAAATCTGTCTGGAAATCTTCCAGCTGAGTTGGGAAGATTGAGGAAGCTGGAGATACTGTTGCTCTTCAGAAACAATTTATCAGGGTCGATTCCGGTGAATTGGGTTCAGATGGAATCAATACAGATTCTTGATTTATCAGATAATAACCTGTCAGGTGAAATTCCTGGTGAATTCTCAGCTTTGAAGGAGCTAAACACATTATCCTTGATGAACAATAACTTGACAGGTGAAATTCCAGAAGGAATTGGTGAGCTTCCCAACTTGGAAGTCTTGTCTTTGTGGAACAATTCCCTTTCAGGAAGTTTACCTCAAAAACTCGGCTCCAACGCTAAGTTACAACGTCTTGATGTCTCTACAAATTCCCTCACGGGCCCAATTCCTCCGAATCTTTGCCTCAGCAACAAGTTGATCAAACTCATGCTCTTCTCGAACCAATTTGTGGGTGAGATCCCTTCTTCCTTAGCAAATTGCACGGCCTTGTCCCGTTTAAGGATTCAAAACAACAGCCTCAACGGCACGATACCGCTTGGATTTGGCTCCTTGCCGAATCTCACTTACTTTGAGTTAAGCAAGAACAGATTATCGGGTCCAATACCGAAAGATCTTGGAAATGCAGTGAAGTTGGAGTTCTTGAATATATCAGAAAATCCATTCAATTCCGAGCTGCCTGATAACATTTGGAATGCTCCGAGTATACAGATTTTCTCAGCAAGTTCTTCAAATCTCAATGGCAAGATTCCAGATTTCATCGGTTGCAGAAGCTTTTACAAGATTGAGCTAGACGGAAACAATCTCAGTGGCAGCATTCCATGGGATATTGGCCACTGCGAGAAGCTGATTTGCCTGAACTTACGCAGGAATTCTCTGACAGGAATCATACCCTGGGAAATTTCAGCACTCCCTTCCATTACAGATGTTGATTTATCGCACAACTTTCTCACAGGAGCCATTCCTTCGAATTTCAACAATTGCAGCACTTTGGAGAACTTCAATGTCTCATACAATCAGCTGACGGGCCCTGTACCCTCATCGGGCTTAGTCTTTTCAAGTCTTCATCCATCTTCATTCTCCGGGAATGAAGGGCTTTGTGGCGCAATTCTCAATAAAACTTGCCGGACGGAAACGCCGGAAGCCGGGGCGATGGACGTCCCACGGCAGCCCAAGAAGACCGCTGGGGCCATTGTCTGGATCATGGCGGCAGCATTTGGTATCGGGCTTGTCATTTTAATCGCGGGCAGCCGATGTTTCCGCGCCACATACGGCCGTAAATTCGCCACGGACCGGGATGTCGGTCCATGGAAGTTGACTGCATTTCAAAGACTAAATTTCACGGCTGACGATGTGCTAGAGTGTCTCAATATGACCGATAAGATCATCGGAATGGGGTCCACAGGAACTGTATATAAGGCCGAGATGCCCGGTGGCGAAATCATAGCGGTCAAGAAGCTATGGGGGAAGCACAAGGACACAATCAGGAAACGAAGAGGAGTCTTAGCCGAGGTCGATGTCTTAGGCAATGTTAGACATCGTAACATCGTGAGACTATTAGGTTGTTGTAATAACAACCAATGCACGATGCTGCTGTACGAGTACATGCCTAACGGGAGCTTGGACGACTTATTACATGGCAAGAACAAGGGTGACAATTTGGTGGCCGATTGGGTAATCAGGTACAAGATTGCGCTAGGGGTAGCGCAAGGGATATGTTATCTCCATCACGACTGTGACCCAGTAATCGTCCATCGTGACCTGAAACCAAGTAACATACTTCTGGATGCTGAAATGGAAGCACGTGTGGCCGATTTTGGAGTCGCTAAGTTGATACAAAGCGACGAGTCAATGTCCGTTATTGCTGGATCCTATGGCTACATCGCCCCAGGTATCCATTCTTGAATTACTCTTATTTTTCATTTTCTTTGTTAAATTTTGACTTATAACTTATGTTCTTTACTCTTGCCTGACAATATTTGAAATATTGTTGCTATAACATTGACTTCCATTTTAATTCTTTAGCATATATATATATATAGTTTCTTGTGTGGGGTGGGGATGGGGGTGGGGGGTGGTTTGCATGCTTTTCTTGTTGGGCTATTTGGTGGTGTTGGTTTTAGTTGGTGGTGTAGGGTGACGAAATCTGCGTGCATAATGTGATGAGTAGAGTGTCTTTTGCGGTTGATCAGGATAATGCCCTTTGTCTTCTACCTTTGTTTAAACAAATAAAACATGACCTCCATCACCACCAAGAATTTGCTCCCTTTCCACGTCACATACATACATATATATATATATATATATATTTCAAAATCGAATCTTTTTTAGATATTTGCCGCCAAAAAATAAAAATAAAAAAATCCCTCTACCAAAACGAACAAATTAGGATAGTTTATGATGGAATTAGATTATACGTGTAAAAAAATTAAAAAGCATCAAATTTTAATATTCATTATCTTAAAGTCCAACTTGATATACCACATATATGCATGGGTCTAGCTACTTGAAGGAATGTTATTACTCAAATCAAATTAATTACATGATAAGTATGATACACTTATTATATGATTCGATATCTTTCTTGAATTATGCACAAATAATATTAGAAGTATATTAAACTTTTTATATAATTAATTTAAATTTGATCAAACATAATATTTTTAGTTGAAATACTTTTTCAAATTCAAACCAATGGTGGTAGAGTAGTGCTCAGAATGGCATTGGCGTGCAGTAGAGTAAACTAGAAGCGTGGTGGAGCACACCCCCCACCCCACCCACCCCCACTTCATTCTTGTTTGTTTCCTTTTCTCCTCTTTGTCGCCCTGATTTACTACTGTTTCAGTGCATTCTCCACTACCACTGCGCGTGAACTCCCTTTCTTTTTTCGCTTTTATCATATATACCTCGGACCCACACCAAGATTTTCTCTATTCGTTTAATGATGTCTTAAACCTTTCTTTAGTTTCAATAATTATTACATCCCTTGACTTGGGACTCATTATTTTCAAGCTTCTTACGTCATTTGGGTACAATTAAATTGGCCAATACAAATACTTTGTTCCTCTGAAGATAAGTTACAAGCTCGAATTCAATATAATTAGCAGAGTTTTTTTTTTTTTCTCGGTGCAGAATATGCGTACACATTGCAAGTTGACGAGAAGAGTGACATTTACAGTTATGGGGTGGTGCTGATGGAGATCCTAACGGGGAAAAGGTCGGTTGACGCTGAATTTGGAGATGGGAACAGCATTGTGGATTGGGTGCGGTCGAGGATTAAGACCAAGAATGGTTTGAGTGATGTGTTGGACAAAAATGCTGGTGCGTCGTGTGCTTCAGTAAGGGAGGAGATGATGTTGCTCCTTAGGGTTGCCTTGCTTTGCACGAGCCGGAACCCTGCCGACCGGCCCTCGATGAGAGATGTTGTGTCGATGTTGCATGAGGCCAAGCCCAAGCGGAAGCTGCCCGGGACCGGTGGAGGGGCTGGCAGTGACGGTGTGGTTGATGGTGGAGATTTTCTCGAGCCACAAAAACCGGTGGTGGAATGTTAATATATTTGAATTTCAGGGTTTATCTTTTATTTTTGAGTTGGTTTTGGGTTTTTATTTTTCTTTTTCGGAATTTTTAAGATTATGGGAATTGGTATAGAAGAAGTTGATTTAACGTTTCGATTTTATTAATGAATTGTTCTAGTGTTTACATATTTACTAACTTTGACTATGCGCATGGAACGGACACTCGAGTTTTTCGGTTGGAACACACAAATCTTGGGAACCAAAATTTATATACATCAAAAGCCATATGTATGATAAAGAAAACTGGCTCTATTTATCCATAAATGGCTACAAAATAATAATGTCTGAACCCATTTCGAAAAACACTTAACCAATGTGGTAGCTACCCATTTTACTGATTTTGGGTAGTCTTTTAAAAGTTGTGCATAGATTTAATGTTTTCTAACTCTATTTTAAACTGCGAAAAAATTAAGATTTATGTGTTTTCTGTTTGGATTGTCTCAATCCTATTCTGTTTCAAACCATACTCGAGTACGTATGTACTCATGGTGATCAACTAATCATTTCTAGATTTATCATTCACATGAAACGTACGAATAGGGATATCTATAAATATTCGTCATTTTTATGCTCTAAGTGCAATTTTTGCTGTACTAATATTTATTATGACCTTAAGTATTTCTCCTTTTACGAGTTGTTTAACTTAGACATTATAAAGCTATAACCGGGTCTGTCTAGTGTGGTTCTTTTAGGTTTTTACCTTATAATAGGTACTCTTTTCTATCAGGTGGAATCTGAGCGTACTCACAATATTTAGGAGCATATTTCATGGAATGATATAATCCCAATTTAATATAAAACTACACACATCATTATTCTATATTCCGAGTTTACATGTTAATAATAAAAAATATCTAAAACGAATATGTTCACCATATCAAATTATGGCCCCGCCCTCACTCTGCACTAGGTGTTGAATGGTCGACACGTACATGTCAAAATCTAATCCTTTCGCGTGTAAATCTCAAATCATGCATATATATAATTATATATATGCTTTGTTTCTCTTAATTCTTTTTAAACCAAAATATAAGTAAAAAACATTAAAGTCTCAACTCTTTTTTTCCATCACTTTCACTTTCTTACATCCACATTATATTCCAACACAAATACATTTTTAATTTAGGGTTGAGAGAGATGAGGTTGTTGGTTGGAGAGCCCAATCCGGATGTCTCAATAGACATTAATCAACACTAGATCAATAATTTAAAAATTGGGGTCAAAATCAATCAAAATAGTGACAAGAAATTGGATCATGGGATGCCATCAATTATTATTATTATTATTATTATTATTGTAATTGAATTTTTTTGCTCAAAGTAAGGGGAGCAGTCAAAATGGATCATAATAGAGCTGCAAGAAATTAATGATGTTGTGTAGTCCATGCGCGGGATCAAGTGCTCAATAATCATACCACTTTTGGTTTTCAAACATGATGTCCATAGTTGCCCCTTGCTACTGCACAAACCATCATGCCTTGGATCACCCATTCATGTTATATATGAGATAATTGCGCTCTAAAATTGAATGAAAATTAATATTTATTCTTCATTAACTTATTATTGACTTATTACACGTTAAATAAGTCTTTTTTTCTGATTAAATTATTCTTATAACAGTAAAAATTTACCTCCTCACACGTATTAACGTGTGAAGATGTATAAGGTCATTTGATCATAAAAGTATTTATTTGATTTGCAATAAATCAATAATAAGTCAATTTGAGTAAATATAGATTTTTATCTAATTTTTTTTGTTAATATCAATAAATTTGATTAATTTTGAACAATGGTGGACTTATTTATTAGATAGAAGCGAATATCAAAAATATTAAGTATAATGTCCAAACCACAAGAGATCTATACGTAGATACATGAAATCTCAGGGGAATGGAGTGTAATTATCCCTATATATAGTCTTACTAGTTCCTGATTTTGGAGAGAAATAACTTTTTAAAATTAATGCATCTTAGATTTATTGATAAGATTTTTTTCAATTTATAAAATATTATTTATTCCAATTAACACCCTAAAAGAGTTACTCGCCCGTTGAAAATATAAATTAATTTGTCTTGATAAAAATGAACATTACTACAACCTTGTCAACACTTTTGTAAGCAGTCAATAAATTAAACTCCATTTTTTAGAATTCGTGCTGGGTTAAAATTTGTCAAAAACAAGTTTGTTGACAAGTCAGAACAGATATTGGGAAGAGTTTTTATAATATTATATCAATTTCGTCTTTAAAAAATTGGGTTTCTAAACTGAAGTTGATCGGTGCACTGTTGGGCAAAGTATTGTTCGCTCTCACTTCGTGGAAGCCTCATCGGTTTGTACTTAAAAAGACATCTCGCTAGGGAGAGAGACCTTAAGACTTATATGCTACTCAAACTCAACGTTTGCAATTAAGATAGATTACGTGCCTATATCAAATATGTACAAAATCTATTATAACATCTCAAAATTATTCCCCAAAAATTTAGATGTGCAAAAATGAAAGAGTAAAGCATTATGGATTACATGTAATTTGATCAACCAAATAAACCCTATCCATTCACTTCCTGGACGAGTTGAATGTGATGCACTCTCAAACTTTTCTCTTGAACCTGCAACACCAAATATGAATGTCAATTTTGAATCAAAGTTAGGTCAATAACTTATAAATAAAATTATAGCAATTTATAACACGTCTCGTAATTTATTTTCATACAAATATTTTTTTTTCTTACAAAATGATTGAAACATAAAAGACAACAAAAAATTCTTAGTCGAATCAACCAATCACAGAGCAAACATATGACACTTGCTTTGTGATTAGTCACTTTTTCTGAGTTGTACATCAATCACACGACAAGTATTATACTTGTCATATAATTGATTCAAATTCGACCGAGTCAGGTTCGGGCAAAAATTTCTCGTATATAACTTGTGAATATCTCCTAAACAAACACAGTGCATTTTCATAAAATGGGCTTTTGGGCCAAACTTATTGGGCTTGGACTTGGTGGAAGAAGATGAAGCAGGAAGTGTAAAATTACCTCTAGAGATGCAACCATGCTCACCCTATTCTCCAATTCTTGAAAGAATTGCTTCTGTTGCTTTAGCATAATAGAGAGTTCCGTCAGAAGAAAACATGTTCTCTCAACCTTGTGAACCACAAACACTACCACTGTATTAGTTTGTGCATCAATCATCTCCACAACATAATGTAACATTCATCATTATATATATAAGGTAAAATAAATTACACCCACTTTCCTTAAAATTTGATATAATTATAAATACCTTCTTGTTATTTAAAAAGTTACAAATACTTTCTAATTTTACCGTGTCTCATCGGAGGTAAATCATTCTTCATTTTCTTCCCTTTTTTTTTTAAAAATATAACATCCATGATCAACTATGGATTTCAAATAAGAGAACCTAGTCCTCATCACAATTAAAAATGAAATAGAATCATCACAATACCTGTGAATGCATGTCCAAAATCATTGCTTCGATACCTTCCATCACTCCCATGGCCATCGACATGGCATCATACACAGACATTACATCTCCCTAAGTAAAACAATATGAAACAAGAATTAACAAATATATTGAATCGTAATAAAAATCCAAGTAAACATGAATTTTCATTCAAAATTTATTTTGTTCATATTTGCAGATTCCACGAATTAAAAAATTTATTTATTTGGACGGAACAAACGTCAATTATACTAAATATAATTTTCAAAGCTTTAGGAGATAGTGGTGTAACTAATAAAAGAGCATCCATTCTTATCGATTGAGCCAGGACATAAAATTGTTTTGGGGTAAGTGAGTGTGTATATATGAGTAAGAAGGCGAGAAGAAAGTATAAGGTACCTCAGCATTTTGGAGAAGAGGAAGGCAAATTGATATGGCGGATAGTTTCCTGACCACTCTGCCGACAGC
Source organism: Sesamum indicum (assembly GCF_000512975.1). Lineage (NCBI taxonomy): Eukaryota > Viridiplantae > Streptophyta > Magnoliopsida > Lamiales > Pedaliaceae > Sesamum > Sesamum indicum. The sequence goes on along the minus strand of NC_026148.1, from coordinate 11,035,983 downwards.
CTCGACGTTCTTGGGCTCAAGTCTCGACCACTCATTGAGCAACCCCATTTCTGAGTTCATTACATGATACAGTTTGAGTTGGCGTTTGAGCTTCTGAATAAGTACTCGCTTCTCCATCATTAAGTTTCTCATCATCGAAATTCTTGCCCACACATTCAACAACTTTTTCTGCATTTCCATAATACCCCACATCAACCAAACTTCCTTTATTTACTACTCATTCATTCAAATTCTTAATCCATTTTAGTCCTTAAATTTAAAAAAATATCATATTTGTCTTTATTTTGGGCAGAAAAAAGTATTTCCACCCGTATTGGTGCTTACTTAAGAGTTATTCCCACGAGTCCCAGTGGTGCCAACAAAATATAGAGATAAAAAGTAATTGCGAGAAAAATGACTGTAGTTTATATGTTTTTATGTCAAATCGACATATAAAGAAAAAAATCACAAATATGATAGTTGAAGTTACATTAAGTTTTGTGGTTGTATATCAAGTTAACATGTGGTTGACTTATAATATTTAATTAAATTTTATTTTATCATTTTAACATATTGATGGAATTATGATAATTGATATGGCAATATTTAAACGAGTGTTGACAAAATATTAATTATTTTTAATTACATTGACATTTTAATTATTAAAATGATAAATTACACTTTTAGTTATATTTATTTTATTATTATTTAAAAAATTATATGTACTTTCTGATATTGAAGATGATCAGATAAAAAATTTTCTGAGACAGTCCAAAATAGGAACTACCAACGTACATAAATCGAGAAGTTGAGCAAAAAATGAGTACCTGAGCCACTCTCTTGACGGCAGCCATTGACGCCTCAGCTCGAGCATTCGCGAATCTCCACTGCAACAGCCTATTGTACGCCACGCGGAACCGGCGGTACTCTTCTTCCAATAAAGGCGAAACTTTCTTCTGCCGGAAGTACTTCAGAACCCCACCCACACCCCCGCCACCGCTTTTCACTTCCTGTTTCATCAATTTCTCGTAGCTCGCCGGAGACTTCGGCACCGGAGCCATCGCCACCGGCGCCGGAGAAGAACAAGGCAAGGACCTACCGGGGGACAACGCCCATGCAGATGGAGAAGTGGAAGCCGATCGCGTTCTCCTTGGCACCTCTATCTTGCTCATAGTACGCGGCAGAAACCTAACTAAACCTCCGTCTTCGATGGCGTCAGCCGCCTCCTGCTTCCACTGTGTTTTCTTCGCTGAAGTCCGAGAATTTTCTACCCTTTTGGAGGTTCTGGAGTATCTCGTCGACGTCAAAGCATTCGTTTTAGCAGGTGAAGAGTACTCCACCGCCTTACTTCCGCTCTTGCTCCGGAACAAGCGGGGGGAATAGCCGTCGAGCCCGGCGGCGTGCTGATGCCTGCGAGATTGTGATTTCTCCATGTTCAAATTCAAAGGTGATGTAATTTTTCAACAGTTGAGAGAAATATATAGAATCCATGGACGTGGAAATTAATATTAATTCTTACCTAACATGAAGTTATAAATCAGGAAGAAAGTTGGGAGCACGTCGGTGTACGGGCGACGGCTTTCCGCCATGTTTGAGATCAAGGACTCCACGAAGCTGATTAATTTATGGGAAAATTTCACTTTGCCCCCAAACGAAATGCATATTTGTCAATAAGCCTCCTATAAAGCAAGAAAAAGCACTGTGACCCTATAATCTTTTTAGCATGACCACTTTTCCCCATCAATTTCCACACCATTTTTTAGCACTTCAATCCTTTAAAATTGATTTATTTATGCAATTTGTGGCCTAAGATACTTTTTCAAGGAATTAAAATCCCAGATAACGTAAATGGAAAATCTTAGTGAAAATATAAAAAAAAAACTCTTAAAATTTGATTGTAAGAATAAGCTTAAAATGTTTGTATTAATTTGGAGTTTTCAATAACTTTATTACTCTTGTGATGTAGGGGCAAAATGGAATTTTATATGAACGCTTTGAATGGGCAAGATCCATGCTTTTTCAGTACGCCCATGGTCCGTCATGTTCTGAAACCTAGTATGCACGATTCATGATGATTGTTCAATTATTTTTCATTATTAAATTACTTACAACCTGAAAATATTTATAAAAACGAGCATTCATGTCTCATATACAACTTTTGACATCATAAATATTCTTATTAGATTTTCTCTTATTCAGACCTTACTGATTTACATATGGAGGGCTATAAATTAGTTTTCCCAATGTTGTTCTCACTTATTATTTTCGTACAAGACACACAACTGTATTCTTAACTTAACTAAGCATGTCCAAATTTTAAATAGCTTTTAAAAATTTAAACTCACGTCACTGTGGAATTTTTAATTTAGGTGTTATGTATATTTTCAGTGACCTTATTTTTATAACATTTTAGATTTTATATATATATTCCGAGAATGATAATTATGAACAACACTTTTATCGTGATGTCGTCCTGAATATTGTAGCACATATATGTGCAATTATATAGTCTAATATAATTAACATAATTAGAGAATGTCATGGTTATTTGGTATCACCTAGGAAAATACAGTAAAATCTCTATAAATTAATAATTTTTGGACCATAAAATTTTATTAATTTAAAGAGATATCAATTTATTAATAAATTAATATTTTATTAATTAAAAAGAGACTTTTTAAATTCAGCAAATTTAGTACATATGTATTGAAAATATATGAATTCATATATGTAACATTGATTGTATTCATACATCAATCAATTATTTGTAACTAATTAAATATATTCATGTATAATATCAATTCATTGTATACAATTAACTATTATATTCATAACGCATGTATCAATTCATTGGAATTACTTAAATATACATGTTTATGTTAATTCGTTGCACATAAATAACTATTATAGCCAATTAAATATATTCATGCATGATGAATGAAACATATACTATATAAATCTCAATATGAAAATAAAATAATTTATAACACCTAACCATGTCTTCTCATATAAAAGGCATCACAAAATCATCCATGAATGATCAAATGCGTAAAGCATTACAGACTTCATATTTTAGCAAGTTATCATAATATATTTATAAATGTAATATTAATGAATTATTAATTTAGAGTCTTAATGGGACCTAATATTTATAAAGAAATTTTTTAAAAAATTATTATCTTATCGAATTTGATGATTTTTTACAAAGGCCCAAGTCGGGTCAAGAAGATTTTATTATTTTAAAGAGTTTATTAATTTATAAAGGTTTTACTTTAATGCAAATACATTAAGGATTATTTTTGGATGAGAAGAAATATATATACATCTCAAAACATGTATGAACAATGAAGATATAATTACACAAAACCCCCATGTTATGTAAAATTAGCTAAAAACTTTATTGTATAATTGAAATAGGTAAAAAAACTCTATGTGTTATGTAAATCCCAAAAAAAGCCCCATTTTAGTCTTAATGAAAAATATGAAATACGCACAATGTACTAAACTTGGTAGTTGTGCGAGTATTAATATTGTCTTCTTAATTTTTAACAATAAATGCAGTGGGAAATGACAAAAATACCCCATTTAGACCAACATTACACTTTATCATTAAAAAAATAGAAATTAAATAAAAGCTTTTAATTTGATGTTAGGTAATAATTGTATATTATTAACTAAATTAAAATTATTATTTAAGTTAAATATATTTTAATAGTTTGTATTTATTTACAGAGTATATCAATTTAATATCAAAATACCAAAAAAGTTTTTTTTTAATTATATTATTTACTATAAATAATATTTAAATCAAATTTATCATTATATGTATTCAACATAAAAAATTAAACTTATATGTAAATAAAATATAATATTTTTTAATTCAATTTTTATTGTTAGAAAATAATGTGAATTTTTTTCTCTTTTTTTTTTTCTTCCGCCTCTAACCCTGGAGTCGACTGTCGACAACCACAAATTAGGACCTGCGACGGTGACGAGTATCTTCTGGTGAGGGATTGCACCCTTATGTTGCATGGGTAACATTACCATCACTCAGAGATTGTCGTCACCACTGAAGCAACGATCATTTATCGATGCTGCTTCGCTTGTATATGTATGCACACATTATATATCATAGATATATAATTATGTATATGTGTAAATAAAAAATATATTTATATACTTATACAGTTTATATATTTTTATCATTAAAAATCAATGACTTTTAAAATAAGAATATATTAAAAAAAGAACAAAATTTTAACACGTTAAAGAAAACAAACGGTGGGGGATTGTGTGCATTATTTTAAAAAATACACAACTCTTTTTGCTTATTTTATTAATAAAGGGAGTTTTCAGTTAATTTTGCATAACAACGGGAGTTTTATGTAATTACGCAATAATCAACGTATTGTAATGTTATATGGGTATAAATTATATATTTTTATGATTTTTAGTTAATCTTTTGGAATGAAATTTTCTAATAGCAGGTAACCAACATTGCCAAACACGGCCTTAAATATTTGTTCCCGCCCATTCTCCCCCAGAGTGACTGAGTGAGTGCTCTGTAGCCTCTCAGTCAGTCGCTGCTACGCGCCAAGAGAGAAGCAGAGGGAGCCCCACCAAATTCTCTTGCTTTTCTTCGTCACGCTCGTTTCTTCTTCTCCCTCAAGAGCAAAACTAAGGCCCCAAAAGCCTGAAGCTTCACAGCTTCAATGGCGGATCCTAGGGTTTCTACCGGTCCAACCCATGTCCCGAACCGTCCGCAAGCCGGTATCATATCCAGAATCCGCCTAGAAAATTTCATGTGCCACAGCAATCTCGAAATCGAGCTTGGCGACTGGGTCAATTTTGTCACTGGTCAAAATGGAAGTGAGCTCTCCATTCTCTCTCTCTCTCTCTCTCAAGCCCACGAATGCACTCTCCCCTGTTCTTGGATTATGCTTATGTATATATGCTCTTTTTTTCTTTATTTCAATTGTAATCTTTATAGGAATTGTTTCATGTGTAGGTGGGAAAAGTGCTATATTGACGGCGCTCTGTGTAGCATTTGGGAGCCGGGCTCGTGGCACGCAAAGAGCAAATACAATGAAAGATTTTATAAAGACTGGCTGCAGGTTTGGTTTTATGTCAGACAAAAAATACCATAAGTATTTTAGGATGGTTGGTTTGTTATAAAGTTAGAGATTTATGTTTAGAATGCATCAAAAGTTTGAAATTAAGGTTTTGCTTGAAAAAGCATTGCATGTGTGTGCATCAGTGAACTTGCTAGTTTATGTGTATTCTTCCTTCGTTAACGATTCAATTCCATATTTCTCTTTCTTCTACAGGGTGTTGGCTGAATGAAATATCCTTTTCAAGCTCACACATCATGCTAGGGAAGATGTTGGTGTCATGAAATCACTTGCTTGTTTGAATTGAAAGTTATCTTTTCATCATCTTTTTCCAAGTTGCTTTTTGATCTTCTTCTCTAATTTAGTCCCTTTGTTTCACCTGTCTAACAAGTGAAATTGATGGGTGACCCCCTAGTGGAAAACTCATGGAACACCTTTGAGTTATTTTATGCCTATCATGCATCTCAGTCTTTACAACGGGCTACTTATCTTTTACATTTCCTTAAACATCATTTTGCTGGAATTCAGTTGGTAAATTACTTTTTGCATGATTTATTATTAAATTGTGTGATAAGCCTCTTTTTCTCCATGTTTCTGGATAAGATGGTTTACTCTTACTCATTTGCAGCCATGCACTTGTTCAAGTTGAGATAAAAAATCAAGGAGAAGATGCTTTCAAGCCAGAATTGTATGGAGACTTCATTATTGTGGACCGTAGAATTTCAGAATCAACAAGTTCCATCATATTGAAAAACAGTCAAGGTTTCATTCACTGGGTCTTTGCTCTTATTTACTTCGGTTATCCAGGACCACAGAATGCTTAATATCTCTAGAGAATCAAATGTTGCTTCTACATTCCGAAAAATGTAAAAGTGATATGAGAATTTGAATTCGTGCCATTATTACTTTACTTTCAGTGTCGTGCTTCTCTGTGTTTAAGTGCTTTAAGAAATCAGCTTCCCGTCGTCCATGTTTTATCACAAGAAAGTTACAGTTTTATGAATGAAAGCTCCTGATGAACTTTGGTACAGTTTTATGTCTGAATAGAAGTTCACTCCCATGTATGTTCCTTGTGACAGAGTAAGGTTATAGTGGTTGGTTATAAACCTGTATTATTCTATCACCATCCTGAATCAATACCGAAAGAGGAATGATGCCAGACTTTTATTACCATGTGAATAGATAGTACTATAAAATTTTTATTCTTTCTGGAATTCCTGGCGTTTTGGATTGCTTTTGTTTCCATATTTGGAACCATCATCCCTCTTTTCTTTATGTTTTACCGTTTCTATTTGTTGAGAACTTGCATAGTTTTTATTCTTATGACTCCTTCTAATTGCCTGTTTTCCAGGTAGGAGGGTTGGTACCAGGAAGGAGGATCTTCGTGAGATTGTAGAACACTTCAATGTGAGTGTTACGGACCACTTTCATATCTTCATCTATTCATCAAAAGAGCAAACTTCTGCTTTTACTACTCTCTGCAAATTTTACTTCCTTTCCCTTCATTTATATCTTGGACGGCCCTACTTTTATGCTTGATGCATGATATGGACATTGTTTCTTTGCCCCTAATTCAAATACTAGGTTATGTTTTTGGCTTCCTATAATGTAAAAGTATGCAAAAACGCATGCTTCTTAAAAGGAAAAAGTATCTTAGTGCATCCAACATGGTAAAGTATATTAATAAATGATATATGGAGCACCTCATTAACATTTAATGTTGCATAAATAAGGAATATATATACTTGTGATTATTTCCTGTAATTTTATTTTATTCCACCTATTCTATTATTGTCCTTGAGATTGGAGGACTTCAGCACATTATATCCTGATTTCATATACTTATTTTGTGGTCAATGCTTTCTAGCTACTGAAATTGGTTTATTAATACAAATTTGTGCTGAAAACTTTAGTGTAGTTATCCTTGCGGGAAGAAGGAGAAAAGGGCAGAAGTTAGAAGCAAAAGGTGTGGGAAAGCAATGTTATGCTCCTCTGTTCTAAGTCGTATTGTGTTGAGCCCATATAGGGAAGGTTGTGAAAGAAACTAGTCTATGAGTGTTCATATTTTGAATGCCAAGTAGGAAATTGAAAGGAAAAGTATACAGCTACTTGGTTGTCCATTTGGGCTATATGTTCTTCAAGTCATTTCTTTCTATCAGCTTTCTATAGCATGTCTTGTGCCACTAGAGATGGCTGAGAAAGAACCTGGCTTTTGGCCTATATTTCGTTGGTTGGCTATTTTCTGATCTTTTTATGCTGTTATGCAATAGCAACAATGCAATGTTTCATACTTTTTCCCCAAAAAGTTGTAATTTTTTATGCTTAAGCACGTTTGGTAGTGACTTGTGCTTTTGCTATGTAGATTGATGTAGAGAATCCATGTGTTATCATGAGCCAGGACAAGAGCAGAGAATTTTTGCATTCTGGGAATGCAAAAGATAAGTTCAAGGTACAAAGTAACTTCCTCTAACTTCAGCAATCAGGATGTTTAACCTGAAAAAGTTCTTCTGTACACTTGGCAAGTGCTTATATTCTGCCGTATACTCTTTTTTGCCCATTCATTTGTGAACCATTAGCATATTTTTTCATATGGTGAAGTATTGCACTATTCCGTGATCAAGCTTGATGAATAAATTTTGTTAAAGCCAGCAACTAACACCAGTTTCACAGTTCTTTTTCAAGGCAACTCTCCTTCAACAAGTGGATGATCTATTAAAAGGTATTGAAAAACAACTACATGATGCAAAGGCCCTGGTTAATCAGTTGGAAGAGTCACTGAGACCGATATTGAAGGAACTGGATGAATTGCAAGAAAAGATCAAAAGTATGGAATTTGTGGAGGAGATATTACAGCAGGTGCAGTTGTTGAGAAAGAAACTAGCTTGGTCATGGGTATATGATGCTGACAGAAAACTTGATGCGCAACATAAATTGATCGAAAAGCTAAAAGGAAGGATACCCAGCTGCCAAGCACGGATTGACAAGCAGCATGTAGGTTGCTTGATGTAGCTCTCATGGAAATTTCTTATTTTTCGTCTCCACAGTGTAAAAGCATATTCCAAAAACATCTTATTTGTTTAACTTATGTTCACTGAGGCATGAAAATTGGCTAAGAGGGAGGCTACGGAAGTTATTGCATTGGTTTTTAGGGCATTATGTGTGGGTATTGAAGGATATATGAGGGCTAAAATGCCCTCTCTATGCCCTCATTATGGAACCCTGATCGGAGTAATGGATAACCTCAGTAGCAATGGGGGGAAAATCAAGCACCTTGTTCTTAGGAGTGTATTCGTTGGGAAGTTCTTATTTCCAAGGGCATGATAAGACAAAGGGGGTTGTTAGTGCATCCAGACTGCCAGTTCGTTTGACCCCCATTTTCTTGTACCAAATTTGATCTTAGTGGTTGGTTCTATGGAATTTGATAGAAAGGCTTGGTTGACTGGAAAATTTTGTTTGCTTGATTTGCAGCACAAGATGGAAGAATTGGGCGATAAATTGTCAAAAAAGAAAAGTCAGATATCTAATATGATAGAAAGGACATCTGAAGTGAGAAGCATGAAGGAGGATTTGAAGCAGAACCTTTCTATGGTGAGATGGTTAATGGGTATTTTGCATTTTCTGAATTCTAAAAGTATGTATATCTATGTGGCTTATCCTAGACAGTGAATTAGCTATTTCTTATTAGTTTTCAAAGACTTAAGTGTATCCTTTAGTCGTTTCTCCCACTTTTTATAGTACTAATTGTTTCATTTTCCTCAAAATGATCTTGCATTCTTCCCTTGTGAGGAAAGCCATTGTCTCTGTGTACAGGAAAACTACAATTTTCTTCTGGTCTTTTGCCCCTTCTCAAGTTCAAAATTTGACAAAATTCTTTCTGCATCTATTTCATTGTTTATTTATCTTGTGATTAAGTGCTCACAACTCGTTTTCTTATACATTCATGTGTTATAAGTTAAGTTAATTACGGTTTATAGTGGTGTTGCAATTACAATTAGGATCCTCATGCCCGAAGCTTTTATCCTAGGCTGTGAAGGAGAGACTTGAGCTAGAAAGTGAACAAAATCGCAGGACTAGGCAAATCCAGAAGATGGTTGAACGGGTCAAATTGCTTGAGCAACAGATTCATGATTTGCATGAGCAGTATATGAAAAATACACAGGTAATATGCCTACTTTACATCTTTTATTTTACTCACTGACGTATGATAGTGGAAACTCTGAGTCCGTTCTCTTTCCGTGAAGCTTATATGGGAGCTTGGGAATTGTTTTCAGGTGTATTTGAATGATTTGATGTATCTTTTGACTTAGAATCCATGTATATGATGATGGTATTAACCAGATATGATGTGCCAAATTATATGAATGGATAGCCTTATTACGTGTTTCAGAATATTATCTTTGATGGTTAAACTAAATGTGATAGATAAAAAGGTTGATTTTACTTTTGACCTTGATTTTTTCAATTTGATCACCGGTGAGGTAAAGTTGCTTTGTTTCCGAGTTTATGCATCTCAAGTATTTTTGTTTTCTAAAAATGTACAATCCCCAATGGTCAAATCCCGCATGGTAAAATGAGGATGTAATTGCCAATTTGTTTAGGTAAAAACTGAAACAAAAACTTAATTTTGAATTCGTGTATGAAGATATTTGATGAATATGAGTTAAAGAGGCTTCAAGTTTTATGTTGGCACTAGACATCTTCCAGCGGAGAAATACACAAATGGTTTTTGTGCTTAAGGATAAAACAACTTTAACATTTATGATGCATCACCTCAATTTTAATGTTCTCAAGATTGATAGTCATGCATGTAAGCCAGTTTAACATATATTAATTTACAATTAGCGAGTATATGCCATTAATATCTGATTGGCCATAGGCTGAAGAGAATGAGATGGAGGAAAAGCTCAAGAAACTCCAAGTTGAAGTAGATGAAGTTAATGCTAACTATCAGAGGTAGCATTTCAAATATCAATCACATTGATATGCGTGTGTCTTTATGCTTTTTTCCACTTTGAATCCAATGATCTGAGTAAATGATTATCGTCTTGTTCTTTTTGATGGGTCTGATTATATTCAGATTGAAGGAAGAGGAGGATGAAATGGCACAAAGGATAGCTATGCTAGAAAATGAAATAGTAAAAATTACCAATCAGGTATAGAAACTATATCATACTTTTTTAGTCTGATGGTATCTTCATGGTTCTTCAACTTCTTGTTCATACCTTTACACCATACTGCATGCGCTTCCCCTTCCTCTTCCCACCCAGGAGCAGCAAAAAAGAATTAGAAAGCATGAACTGGCAGTAGATATATTTGAAAAATACTGAACAAATATTGCTGATGTCTTC
>NC_026148.1:11014536-11025535 GCF_000512975.1 Sesamum indicum | reverse complement strand
TTTAGTTTAACAAATGGAATTCCAGCAGGTTTATTGTTGGTATTGCATGCTTAGATACTTCCTGGTCCTGTAAGCCTTTTTTGGTGTGGGACGGGTATTCTTTTGCAATCTCATTTAGTCATTTATGATTAATTTGATTCAATTTCAGATAGAAGATGTTGAGAGAACCCATCGAAATATTTCTTCGCGTATCCGTGAGCTCCAAATGCATCAAAGAAACAAGGTGAGAGAATCTTGTTTCAGATACTCAATTTAGTTTCTCAACCCAGTCCTATTTTCTTCATCTTTGTTTTTGCTTTATATAAGTCAATATAGGCACTGCACCTGTCATGTGAATTTTTTATTTGTATAATCTCAAGCATCTTCTGTATCATCCCTTTATTCTCCAACTTTTATTGCTTTTGCCTTGAAGGTTACTGCATTTGGAGGAGGTCGAGTGGCCAGTCTCTTGCAGGCCATTGAGCGGCATCAACATAAATTTAGCAGCCCACCAATTGGTCCCATTGGTGCTCATGTGGTAAAGTATTGGAGTGACACTGCATGTTTTACTCTGCATGAATGCAAAATGGCTGAATGATATTGAATATCTTGTCATAAATTAACCATTGATCACGTTACAGTTCATGTATAACAACCTACATGTAATCATCATTCCGCTGCTACTGTTTATTATCTATTTCTTTTTTTCTTTTTTTTCTTTTCTGCTACTGTTTCTTATCTATTTCTTTTTTCCTTTTCTTTCTTTTCTGTGTGCTCTCTTTCTCACTCTTCTTTTGGTTTTGAATATGGTATAATTTTCATCCATACATCTTAAGAACATACTTGTCAATGAGGTCCATACGGATATCCATAATTTACTGTTGGTTTCAGCTGCCCAATTCCTTCTTTTCCATATTCTCGCAGAGGGAGTGCCATCATATATGCCATTTCAGCATGAAAGCCTATATCCCCGAGTTAGGGAAAAATGAATAATGCATTCCTTGAATGAAAAGTCAAAGTTAAGAGAGCTGCTGTCTTGGAGTGTGTGTATATGTTTTCATAATATATGAAAATATATGTAATATGTATGTAATGTATATACAAAATATATATTATATATAAATACATATATGCACATCTATATAGATATAAAAGGAAAAAGGTGGGATTTTTTCTTTAATTCAAATTTTGAACAAAGGGTGAAATGGTCAGTGATTTTCTATTTTTTATGCTTTCACCGGAGGTGGAAATATGTCTTTCCACATTTTCTGGCTCCTTTTCCAACTGACTGGTAGTTTGTGTAATTATGCGAAAGGGAGGGGTGGTTTGTATAAATTCGCTGAAAGTCAAACAGTGTAGATGTAATTTATCCTTTTATATTTTTGTGTAGCAGTTCACATGAGCTGCAAGGATCTGCTGAACTCAATGTTTTTCAATCATAGTACATGAATGGGAATACATGTATGATTGGTATTATTAGTTTTTTTTTTCCCTAATTTATTTCTTCTAGTAAAATGTTAGTTTAATGTCGATTTAATTCCAGTTTGAAAATGTGGCTAGGTCACTTTGGTTCTGAGTATAACTATAGCTTTTCATGCATGAGACAGGGTGTTCTTTTTTAATTAGTGTTGCTGTTATCTTGAGCCTGCTTGCTGACTAGCTCCTTACTTTTTGTTGAATTATTTATCACAGAAATTGGAAGATGGAGAAATGTGGTCTATAGCTATTGAAAATGCAGTTGGCAGGGTGCTCAATGCTTTCATTGTGACAGATCACAAAGATGCCCGTATTTTGAGAGCATGTGCAAGGGAAGCAAACTATAACCACTTACAGATTATCATATATGACTTCTCCAGACCAAGGTATGGCTAGATGCATATCTCCAATTTCCAGTTATCTTTGGCCAAGTGACCTTTTCTAATTGTTGACCTTTGGTCTATTCGTAGAATTGACATTCCAAGACATATGCTTCCCCAGACTAATCATCCCACTGTATTCTCTGTTATGGACTCTGACAATCCTACGGTGCTCAATGCGTTGGTTGATGTGGTAAAATTTGCACTTTCTTGCAGCTCCTATTTTGACTTCTATATCTAATTGTTTTGAATTTTATATCTAAGTGACTTTAGAAGTCAGTTCGTTCTTATGTAACCTAGTATTACATTTATTTTTTACCATCTCGTTACTTTTATATATTATTCTACTGTACATATTTTTACATTTCGGAATGTAGTAGAGAAATGTGCTTGTTGAGAAATGGATTCTGCTGGTTCAATACTGTTGTAGAATGTGGTGTTGACTTTCAGACACACCTGCTTTTTGCTTACTTTATTTTGTCGATCTCTAATCACTCAGTTCTAATTTCTTCACCATGATGTTGTGAACACTGTTTAAATAGTCTGTATTTCTTGTAGGCTAGTGCTGAGAGGCAAGTGCTTGTTAAAGATTATGATATTGGTAAAATTGTTGCCTTTGATCAGAGGATATCAAATCTGAAGGAGGTTTACACATCTGATGGGTACAAGATGTAAGATAACAAGCGAACCCATCACTCAATCTCCACCGACTAAAATTACTGGTGTATTTTTGTTTTTTGTTTTTGATTGTTTTTCTATATTTTATGTTATGGAAATATTTAGATGTATTATGTATCAATCTGTTGGATTGTTAGCCTTATGCATATCATGTTTCAAGTTGTTTGATGCTAATAAATGAAAGAATCTTTAATTATTCCATGTATGACAATAATGAAGTCTGAATTTAGCACACTGCACGGAATACTGACTTAAAGTGCTAATCTTTTTGGAGTCCATCTTCCGCTGCAGGTCTGTTGAATATTTTGATTCTATATTTTGCCATGATAAGTTCTATTCACTATTCATAGGAGCTGTTTCTTAAGTTATTTTAGCTAAAATGTAAAAATATAGACCAGAGCATTCAACTTTTGCTATTATCCATCCAAGTTCTGTAATTTGCTTCAATAAGGTAGCAACTTCAAGATAATGATGATGGGAGCTCGTTTGCAGGTTTTCCCGTGGTTCAGCCCAAACCATTCTTCCCCCCAATAAAAACTTGAGAGGTGGTCGTCTTTGTGGTTCATTTGATAACGAGATTAAAAATCTCGAAAGAGACGCATTAGAAGCAAAAGAGAATGTTCAAAAAGGCCGGGGAGTAAAACGTGGTAAGGAGGAAGACTTAAGGAATCTTCGAGACATGTTAGGCAGTGTGAAGGTATCCCCTTGCCCTCCAAGATTCCTTGTTAATAACATACTAAAGCTGATTTCAATTATATGCATGTAACAGTGAAAAACAGGCTGTCATCTATTAGGGTCTTTTAACATTCCTAGTGGTTGTGAATAACAGTTCTGATATGCATGTGAACTTAGACCTGGAATGAGTTCAAAGATATGACAAGCTAAGCTGAGTGGCAATGGGAGTCTTTGATGTTGGAATATGATTGTCCCATTCCATGGGACAAGAGACCCTACAGTTTAACTTTTCTGAAAGCAAACGGGTGAAGAAACTGTGATATTTGACTTCATCTAGAAAACTTTTATCATGAAAACTGATATGATTGCTTTGCATGATAGAATGACTTCTAGTGAGACTCTTTTACAGCAAAATACACCAGTACTGGCAATAGAGATAACTGCTTCCCAGGTTCTGTAAAGATTTCTTTTGCTAAACTGACCATGCGATATTCTTCAAGCCCGCAGGGCTAGTAACATGTTAATGCAACCATATTCTTTTGAAAAATGCTGAAAACAATCATAATGTTTGGTTTTGCTTTTAACTTGTTTTGGGGTGTTTTGTGAAGATAGAGAGAGAAAAATAAAGATAAATAAAAATAAGTTAGAGATAGTGTGTATGTTTGGATTTGTTTTTGAAGATAATATAAAATAAGTATGGTATGTTTGATGTTGGGTAGTGGGGAGACAAAAAATACTGTTCATTGTCAAATCATGTCTCTTTTATATATTTTTATATATATGTATGTGTAAAAATATATATAATTTATTTAGTTGTGAGTGATTAAAATAAATATTATTTTTTAATTAATTATATTTTTTGGACAAAAAATAATTAAAACTATTTTAAAATAATCAAAAATATATTCAAAACTTACAAAATCAAGCAAGACAAACATACACTATATTTTGGCCCATCTCAAAGATGGGCCAAAATCGAAACCAAACATACTGAATATTTCTTTACATGTTTTCCCAGTTTCTTTACTCATGAAATTGGAGTTTTATCATATAGTGCTGAACACAGAAGCAGTATTTTGCACTTTGAAAGATTGTTGTGTTAATATATAAATTGTGTCATGAAATTGATCTTCTCTAACATATAGTGGTGAACAGAGGCAGTATTTGCACTTCGAAAGATTATTGTGTTAAGATATCAAATTCCAATCATATAATATCAGCGGAAGTGTAAAATAATACCAACCGCATGCAATGTGCTGAATTTATTGTTATTTTATGTGAAACATGGGAAATTCGTGCTGCTAATTTTGGTTTATTCAGAACTTTTGCTTGGCGTCCTGATCCTTATAAGTTATAACTGTAACTTCTTCCAGAGAAGGCGTATCCATGTCGAGCGGCAACTTAGGACTAAGGAATTTGAGCTGGAAGATATGAAAAAAATGCTTGCCTCAGAAGCTAGTGCTGCACCTGCATCTACTGTGGATGAGCTTCACCGAGAGATATCTGTCTGTTTTTTGGACTACTTTCTAAAGCTAATCTAGTTAGAGTTTATGTGGAGCTCTTCTCTATATCATAAACTACTTGTCTTCACATTCTCTTGCTCGGAAATTATGTGCAGAAACTGCATGATGAAATACAAGAAAAGGAAACTTTGCGGGAAGAACTTCAGAAGAAAGTGAATGAAGCAGGAACTAAAGCTAAAGAGCTCAAAATGTCGTTTGAAAATCTGTGTGGTAATCCTGATCTTTTTTTCAAATGTTATGTTGAGTCCTTGTGGTTACTGTTCTTTGTGCCCCATTATCGAATGTTTATAATGTAGAGTCGGCGAAGTCCGAAATTGATGCATTAGCAGAAGCAGAGAGCGAACTGATGATGATAGAGAAAGATCTTCATGAAGCAGAAGCGGTCGATTTCTGTTACCTGCTTATATATTCTCTCCCTATTTTAGTTATTCTGGCTGTAAGTTTTTTGAAAATTTTCCTATGCAATTCTTTGTTCAGGAGAAGAAATATTATGAGGAACAGATGCACTCTAAAGTCCTTGCCGAACTGGGAAATGCAGAGGCCGAGTGTCGGGATCTTGAACGCAGTTGTAAGGTGCATTTCAAGTCCGGCTTTGGGAATATAACTCACCGAGATTTACAATTTTTATGTTGTAGACTCAGCGATGGTACTTTTCGCAAAATGACTATGTTTCTTCAGGCTTTGATATATGCAACTATATTTAACATCTGTGCATGCAACATATGGTTGCCTTATGCGTACCAGAGAATCCTTACGAAAAAGCTGTGTCGGAATTTTAGATATGTGAAGAGAGAAACAAAAGACGAAGATTTACGTGGTTTACGTCCACGAGAAAAATGCCCAAAGGGCTAAATTATGTTATTGTCTCTTAGTTTGAGGATTAACATTCATTTATTGATATTGGTGAATTAGATATGTGGATAACGGAAAATGGAGGAAATCTCTCCAAAATCAAATCATATAGATATCACAAGAATCACTTAGATATTATTGTGATTCTCTTGTGATTTTACAATTATTTGGAGAGTCAAGTCATGATTCTTAACACTATGCTTGGGAATTAAAGGCAATTCACCCATGCAAAACTTTCTGACCATGTTCCCCAACATGGTGCACTTGTTTTTGGCACTGGGTCATATTACTTTTTTAACCACCTTACTTAATCACTTCTACCTTTATTGTCATGTGTCATTATTCTCTGTTGTAAGTGGGTTCTCAAGAAAACGTGGTGATGGTTTCTGGTTAAATCATAGGAAAGTCATCGGAAAGCGTCAATTATATGTCCTGAGAGTGAGATTCAGGCCTTAGGAGGCTGTAAGGAAAGCGATCCTGAGCAACTCAGTGCTCAACTTAGTAGGTTGAAACAAAGACTTGAGCGCGAAAGCCAAAGGTAAAAATTGAAACATTCTATCTTCTAAGACATGAGGTTGTTTTATACTTTTTCTGTTATTCACTTGAGGGAATTTCCTGTGCAGATTTCCAGAATCTATCGATGATCTAAGAATGTTGTGCGAGAAAAAAGAGCGTAAGATATCAAGAAAACAACAAACTTACAAAGCCTTTCGAGAGAAGTTGGAAGTAAGTTAAAGCATCCTCATATCTCTTGCTTGTTCTACATGATTATAAAGGGACAAGTATTCCTCCAAATTTTTGTGTCTCCATGCTTGCCTGCTTGCTACCATGGTATGTTTATTAAGCATTCTTCAACCCCAGTCTGCTCATTAATTTATTCCCTTCTACGCAAATAGAAGCATAGCTGCTATAATTTGTAAATGGATTTCTTAAAACTGATGCCTAACTTAGAAAGAGAAGGTACTGGGTATTTAGTTAGTTCCATGTCCTAGGTGCTTGATCTGTTTGTTGGCTTATTTCTCCTCCATTATTTTGAGTCTGAATGTTATTTGGTTTTCTGATTTCTTTTCATATTTCCTAGTAGTTTATTGAGACAGATCTGATTTTTAGGTCTGCTACTCCTAAATTCATTGCCTTACTCCTTCAAGTGCCTTCGAATTCTTTTCTTATTATCTATATCAGGCATGTGAGAAAGCCTTAGAATTGAGATGGAGCAAGTTCCAGAGGAATGCAACTCTTCTGAAGCGGCAGCTAACGTGGCAGTAGGGCCTGTTCTCTTTAGATTTCTTTCTTATTCAAAGTGACTTTTTCTATTCAAGAGGAGAATTTCTGACTTTAATACTTCAATCTAACTTACGGAAAATTGTATTCAATAGATTTAATGGCCATTTGAAAAAGAAAGGGATAAGTGGTCAAATCAAAGTTAGCTATGAAGAGCAGACCCTCTCAGTAGAGGTAAATGACTGAATGAAATTAGCATGCCATTATCATCAAGAAGGATTAACTTAGCTTTGTAGGATCATTTTGATACAAGAATGACTAATCAATTGGCTTCCTTTGGTTCAATTTGATCCTATACCAGGTAAAAATGCCTCAAGATGCATCGAGCAGCTCTGTTCGTGACACTAGAGGGCTTTCAGGTTTGATTGTTGTTGTTTATTTAGTTATTTATTTGTTTGGTCATAATATTTGTTTCCTTTATTTATCGCTCTCTTTTGAGTGCTTGTGGTTGATATCGGCGATCAATTTCTAAATACTTCTGCTAGTGAAGAACATAAACAGCTCCCCCCACCACCCCCACACAAAAAAAAAAAAAAAGAAAAAGAAAAGGAAAAAAAGGGGAAAATTGCCCTTGCAGGATAACCTTGGAGATTCATTTTTCTTTCATTATTTTTTTTTTGGAATCATTGGGATGGAATAGCCCTGTCTGATTGTTCCCATGGGGTTTTACTAAGAAGAAAAAAGATGTTAAAACTTGTATGGTCATCTTCCTGTTAAGATGGTATTAGGACAGCTTAGATAACTTTTCCTAGTGGCTACTTGTGCTTGACTTATCTTGATTAAGCCATCATGCTTCTCCATGAGTATGGCTTACACCAACTTGGAAGAAGTTCTTCCCATCCTTTTTGGTATTTGCAAAACTGGATCAAAAGGTGTGAAACTGTGAGTTCTTTAATGTGGAACAGGTGGCGAGCGTTCCTTTTCAACATTGTGTTTCGCACTCGCACTTCATGAGATGACAGAAGCTCCATTTCGTGCAATGGATGAGTTTGATGTATTTATGGTATGCCGTCTAACTGAAACATTTTTAGTTCCCGGTGTTAGAAGCATTTTTCCCTATGAAGTATCTTTGTCCTTGGAAGATTCGTTTTTCTTGAATATAACTCAAACCAGTTGGAGTTATGGATTGACATGCTTTTGCGCTAGTTAGAGAAGTACAAAGGACAATTGGTACTCCTTTTAACACTCTCTCCTCTTGGCAAGAATTGCATACAAATGGAGAGAGAGGTTTGTGAAACCCGCACACTTTCTGAGATATGCCGCGTTCTATTTGCTGCACTCTTAGTTTTAGCAATGATCCTATGGTAAGATAAGACCAGGCCTTTCTTAGCCTTAGAAAGAACTTGTAATACCAGCACTGTTGCTAATAGGCTGTGGGTCCAGAGCTACCCCTCCTGGTATCAACTTTCCATCCACCACTGGAAAGGTAGAGGTGTGTCCCAGAAATTACAAATGCCTAAACTTTAACCATAAGTGGAATTGCCTTGCCACGTGTATTTGTGAATTCTCCTTAAGAAATATCCCTCTTGCTATGCTTTGGAAGTCTGTTTATTATAGCAAAACCAACTCATCTTTTCTTAAGGTGGGTGCAACGGTGTGAGTTTGACAAAGAGGAAGGGATGAGAAGAGATTGTGAAATGGAACAAAATAAGAAATTAGTGTGGTTCAAAGTGAAAGTAGAAAGAAATGTAAAGATTGGCGTGGTCATCATAGAATATCTATGGCATAATACTCAACCATATTTGTTAAACATTACTTTTGCTTGAATGGGCTTCGATGTGGTTTTCATTTCTCTTTTGACAAGAAGAGACAGCACTGAGGGCAACGTAAACTATATGAACTATCGTCCTTTGTCTCATTGTCCCTCTACTGCATGCATGGAGAACATATTTAATTGAGGAAAAAATGGAGCTAGACTTCAGTTTGGCTTTATTATGATGACATCTGGAAGAAGATATTAAGCTGGCCAATAAATAAATGTCAAAGACATTTCTCTGTAGAAATTTTGGAAGTTATGCAAAATTGAAGAAGCTTGTCTTGAGATGAGTGGACATGGCATCATTAAACCGGAAAAGTGGCTGAATGGTTTCCACCTTATATAAGCATAGTGGTGTTTTTTTCTTTTTCTTCACTTTTGTTTGTTAGTCATTCTATCCTTACTAAAAAAAATTCAGAAATTGCATCTTGCCTCAGAACTTAATTTTTTATATCTTTCATGTTATGAAGTTAGATTGTATTCGTAATGCATTGACTTTCCTGCAGCTTATATGTTCAGATAACTAGTGCAATGAGTTTCCTATAGTTCATATATTCCTTTTCTATGGACTGGAAAAGCGTCAGCATTGTGATTTTTTATTTTGTTTTTTATCTGCAGGATGCAGTTAGCAGAAAAATTAGCCTGGACGCTATAGTGGATTTTGCATTGAGTCACGGTTCACAGTGGATATTTATCACTCCTCATGACATAAGGTGATAATATAACATAAAGAATCAATTTCAGTTTTAGCATCTTTCTGATTTTAGTGGCAGGTCATGTATCCTACAGAATTCTACCAAAAGAGTTTGGGAAAATGGAACCTCTAGCCCCCTAATTTTCATAATGCTGAAGTTTGAATTTATATATTCAATCAAATTACATAACACGGGCCTATTAGTGGGGAGCTTTCTACTGTATTCAGGTGCAAAGAGGCTCCATCATAACAAGCCCAAGCATATCCAATGGGTAGAGGGGCCACCTCTATTCTCCCATCATATCCACCTTCCACAATGTGTAGTCTGATAATTTGTACATTTTTTTTATTTTCGGCTATTTGTTTGAGTCATTCTTAACATTTCCATGTTGTAAGGTCTAAGCCCACTTTAGTAATTTGTGATAAAATCTGAACTTTTTGAAATTTTTGAAAAGTATAGGATTAATAATTGTTGGTATTAAAACTTTATATTTGTTTTGTGCATACAAATTGAAACTTCATTCTCTGACCTATGCTTATGGCTCAGTATGGTGAAACATGATGAAAGGATAAAAAAGCAGCAAATGGCGGCTCCTCGTGGATGACCATCCCCACCTTTTCTGCAAAGTATATGCTGTACATCCAACCCTAAGGTTCTAACAGGCATCCAGGTTCTGCAGTTTCCATTATTGTCTGTCATCCGTAAGGTTTACATTCAACTAATTTCTTTTTTGGTTCAGATTAACATTTAAGGTATAGTAGCTATGTTGCGAACCTTGTCTGTAATGATGTAAAGCTTATCTATTTTCAAGGTTTCGCCATAAGCCGATTGTTGTACACAGGAATTGCCAATGCCTGTAGGTTTTGCATGCCTCTAGAGGGTGAGCTTATTTGTTATGAATCACATTGGCAAATGACTACAGTTGGGTAGTCTTTGATTCATGTACATCCCTCAACGTTCTAATCATGTACTCCTACATTATCAAACATCAATCTTCATAGAATCTAGACCTCTCTGCAATAGGTATATCACATAACTGGAAAGGGTCACTCTGTTTTCCAGTTCTTCTCATTTCTTATTGCAATTTATTTGGTAACATCTGATAGCTTGTTCTATGGGTATGGTGAAAATCAGAAAAGGAAATTGATGAATAGTCAAATTTGCGGTAACGGCTATTTAACGGCTACGTGTGTGAGGTCAGGACTCATGACGGTATTTTTGAGAATAGGGGCATCAGAAGTTTGAATAGCTTTTTTTATAATGTCGACTCAGATTGGAGATCCCACTCTGCTGGATTTGTTAGCCTCACTTTTATTACTTTATAGATTTTAAAAATTTATACGTATAAAAAATTATTATAAGTTTAATTTTTTGAGTAAATTACATTATGTCATTTAAGCTATAATATTTTGTCTATTTTACTACTTTTTTTTTTGCTGCATTTTGCCATTGAAAGTATACAATTTTCACATATAAATCATTCTTCATGCACATGGGAATTTTCCCTTTGAGAAGTTTTTGTCGAAAGGTGTTTTCAATATCAATATATCATATAAGTAATCCTAATTATGTTTCAAAATACAAAGAAATAGAAACTCCTTGGAAATAGGAATGACCCCCCAAGACCAAGTCCCCAATGTAGTATATTTCCTCCACTCCCCCCCCCCCCCGGGCCCCCCCCCCCTTTCCCACCCCCCCCCATTG
>NC_026148.1:10994885-11014446 GCF_000512975.1 Sesamum indicum | reverse complement strand
ACCCCCCAAATAGTGATATTCCACCCCCCCCCCCCCCCCCCGGGCACCTCCCCACTTTCCCAAGCTACCCCATTGGTCATTTCCACATCGGCCCCCATTCGCCACCTTACCTCTTGTGGGTGGTCATCGACCTTGCCCAAGAACAAGGGACGATGACTGTCGCCCCTGCCCTCACCCTGGACATGAGGCGACTGCGATGCCTCTATTCGAAAAATTGTATAAATATTATTGTATATTTACTTATTTTTCATATAGAAATTTGTGTATCTTAATTTTAATATATTGATATTTATAAATTAATTTCTGTATAATTTTAAAATATTTAAAATTGAGATAGTTCATTTTAAAGAGTAAGATCCAACATTTTGAAGAAGTAATTAAAATATAACAGCTATAATATATCAAAAGAGATTCAGTGATTGTCAAAAAAATAAAACATATAGCAAATAAGAGTAAAACAATCATTTGAATATAAATTTTAATGGTGTCAGCAATAGTTAATAAAGAGGGCGAGTGAACAACATTTCTAAAAATACGGGGATTTTAGCCATTTTAATTACCATAGTGTTATTTTTTTAGAAAAATGAAAACACGAGAGAGGATTTTATGCAATTGTCCCGCTTGCCCAAAAAATTTTGGTAATTGCAAAAAAGCCCAGCTACTGCATCAGTAGTGCGCAATTCAAAATCTAAGCAGCATTGCAGCAAGATATGCAAAAGTGAACAGATTTAATACAATTCTCATGGACCCCACATTCCTATATGTCCGTTGGAACAGGACCAAAGCTTCAAATCCAACTTGAATTCTTGAAACAACGTAAACACCGAACAGAACTGGAAGATGAAAGTGAGAATTCTCAAGTTGGAGCTGAGTGAAGAAGCTTCATTCCAGAAAAAGTAAGTGAAAGTTCTTGATTCTTGAATCTATTGTCTGAGAAATGCCAGAAAAAAGAAACTTTGATTACAGAGTGAGATGAAATGTTCAGAATGAGAGCAGAAACAGTGACTTCTCATATTGTTGGAGCTGAAAAAGAACAAGTACAAGGAGAAGAAATGGAATGGAAGTGCAGAAAATCAGGACATTCATCTGATAAAGAAAACCAAAACTCCAACTGGTTGAAGACCAACAATGTTCTCAACAATGTTCTCTTCACAATGCGCCTCCATTCTCTCAACCAAACACAACGGACACCTCTATCTGCTCCCACCAACAAGAACCAAGATTTCACGCTCACAAATCTTGTTTCTGATAAAACTTCACTTCTCTCTGATGAAATCTTGCTCAAGATTCTCTCGAAACTCCCCAAGTCTCAGAGAACTGCAAATTTTCTTGTTTCCAAGAGGTGGCTGAATCTGCAGGGCAGGCTGGTGAGATCAGTAACGCTTCTTGATTGGGAGTTTCTGGTAACGGGTCGAGTGTTTCTGAGGTTCCCTAATCTTGTTCATGTTGATTTGGTTAATGGGTGTTTGGTTTCCTCTCGGAATTCTGGTATCTTCTGCACTCATAAGAGTTTGTCTTTTCATCTTGGGTCTGATGTTGAGGGGAAAGATAGGTTTTTTGATGAAAATCTTGTGTTGAATGCTGATGAAGTTGATAGAGGTTTGAGGGTTTTGGCCAGTGGGTGTCCGAATTTGCGGAAACTAGTGGTGGTTAATTGCAGTGAGATGGGGCTCTTGAGTTTGTCCGAGGAGTGTCCCACATTGCAAGAACTGGATTTGCTTATGTGCAATGATCGGGTTCTGCGTGGGATTGCTGCTTGTCAGAATCTACAGGTGTTGAGATTGAGTGGAATTGTGGATGGGTTTTATGGCTCATTGGTTTCAGATGTTGGATTGACTATTTTAGCACAAGGGTGTAAGAGATTAGTGAAGCTTGAACTGAGTGGATGTAAGGGGAGTTATGAGGGGATTAAAGCCATCGGCCAGTGCTGCCAAATGCTTGAAGAATTGACTCTGAGAAATCATAATATGGAGGATGAATGGTTGTCGGCTCTTTCGTTCTTTGGAAACTTGAGAACATTGAGGTTCATTTCGTGTAAGAGGATCGATGGTAGTGCTGAGCTTGACGAGCAGTTGGGGTCTTGTCCAGCAGTTGAAAGGCTTCATTTGGAGAAGTGTCAATTAAGGGATAAGAGGAGTTTGAGGGCGTTGTTTCTGGTCTGCCATAACACAAGGAAATTATTTGTACGGAATTGTTGGGGGCTGAATGATGATATGTTCAGCACTTCAAGCGCTTTGAGGTACTCGATTCTCTTGCCCTTCTCTTTACTTTTTGCAATGCTGTTGAGTTGTTGGTACGCTCATTTACTTCTTCGTTCATGCTTGATTATTCAAAAAGTGTTCATGAGATTGCAATTCTTGAGATAGTTCAAATCAGCTTGTTTTACTACTTAGAAATTATGTTCCATGGCAATTCCCTGCAGGAGAGTAAGATTTCTGTCTTTAGAAGGGTGCTCACTGCTAACAACACACGGTCTAGAGTCGGTAATCATTTCCTGGTATGAACTCCAGAGCCTCGAAGTGAAGTCATGCAACAACATAAAGGATAGTGAACTCAATCCCATTGTTTCTACTGTGTTTTCTGCTCTTAAAGATTTGAAATGGAAACCAGATTCAAAATCTCAGCTTTCGTCTAATCTTGAAGGAACCGGCATGGGAAAGAGGGGCAGTAAGTTCTTCAAGAAATCTTGCGACTGGAAATCTTTGCCAATGCATAGAACTTCAGATTCTTGAATCTATACATAAACACCGGTGGATTTACAATTCCTCAGCTCCATTTTTTTGCTCGATAATTTTGACAGAAATTATCACAACCCTTGAAAGGATGATTCATCATTATACCACAGATGATAGTATTATTGTATATGTTGTAAGGGGTTGGGATGGCATTTTAAGCCCCTTTCAGTTTTCTTTACTGTTTCTCTGCTGCCAGTTTCAGGCAATAGTGCACAATTGCACATTGATGCATTGATGCACCACTTGTTATGTTACATCCCATAGATCTTCTAGTCCAATGACGTATGAAATATTATCATTACTTATTAACATAGCCTAGTTTTCCTCTGAATTTCGACCTTCTCCCTGTTACGATGAACAGTTTCTTGACAACTTTCAGTCCAAATCTTGTATTCTAAATTGATGATATATAGACACACTACGTGTAATAACATCGTTGTTCCCTTTTCTTGTCACAGAAATGGGTTCAAAGGAAAATGTTAATTGGATTCAATTAGGAAACAATCTAAACACTCTCCGAACAATCATCTAGATTACAAGTATGCTTAGTGCTCATCTCCAAGTTGGCCCTTTACGCTCAACATATGGGGTATTTATACGTTGAGATGATGTATTTGTGATGGTTAATATGAGAAATACAATTTTGTTTACTCCTCTAATTCTCATTTCTTGATTCAGCAATTTCACAGGATTATCAAAATTGTACGATCCTCCTTTAGCTTTTGTTGATAGCGAAAATTTTGTTATTACACCTCATTCATTCGCAATTTAATTAGTGATCCAATAAAATAAATTAGGCCCATAATTATTTTTAACAAATCGATTACATTTATATCATAAATTTAAAAAATTAGCAAATTTAAATGATAGACAATTAATTATAAAGCAAATTATCAAGATCATATATAAATAATTAATGAAAAACTAATATGACAATAATCGAATGCGACTTAATAATCTGTCAATTAAATTAGATATATTAAAATAATTTAATTTATTTAAGACATCTTCTTGGGATGGAGTATGTCCCAAATTATTTATTTATTTTTTTAAAATTATTATTCCTTTCAAACCAACTTTAATAACACGTTTTTTTTATATTAGTCTAAACGTTTTTCTGATCATAAAAAAGAAATATTATTATTCTTTTATTCTTTTTCTAGAAGGAACCCATTAGTTTTATTCCCCAACCCCACCACGGCACGGAGGCGGAAGAAAGTGTACACATGGTGATACTCTAGGATTCACTATTGCTTGCACATCACCTGTTTGTTTTAAGTCCTCAAAGAGAGAAGACGGAGGAAGAAGCCGGAGCTGAATATAGATAAATGATGAAGGGGAAAGGAGTGGCGATAGAAAGTTACCCTGCCCAAGACCAAGAAGAAGAAGGAGGATTAGATTATGATCATCGAAATTTGGAGCCCAGATTCGCTCTCCCCTTCTCCACTCGCAATACATCTTCCAGATATGATTTTGTTAAGGTTTTAATTTCTTTTCTAAATCTTTTAGCGCTTATTCCATAAATGGAATCCCAACTTCTCTTCAAGAATGAATCTTTTTTCGGTAAATGTTAATGGGCTCTATTTGTTTTTATTTTTATTTTGATATTTTTAATTTTTGTTTCAGGTGAAGGTTTGGTTGGGTGAGAATGCCGATCATTATTACGTGCTTTCCCGATTTTTGCTAAGCAGAATGTTGACTGTCACCAAGGTGAAAATATTTTTGTATTTTTCATCAGTGTTTTGTGTTATGTTCCCAAATCTATGAAATTAAGTGGGTTTTTTTTTTCCTGTGGGTTCTGATTATGTTATTCTCTCTCCTCCTAAATCAGATTCCCAATCACGTGGCTATTAAGATCGCCCTTGAACTTAAAAAGCTGCTTATAGATAACAGCCTTCTGGACGTGTACGTCCTGGCATATTGAATCTACTTGTTTAGCCAATCTTGTTGGGAAGTTGTTGTTTTTCTTTTCCCTCTAATCTTTAACTTCTAAGTTTATCATTTTGCAGCTCGCAATCCGACCTTGAAGCTAACTTATTTAAGGTGTGTTGCCTTGCTGTTCTTTACGTTTGGCATTTTTGGCCCTTTACATCAGTGCCTGTCAAATTCCGACAAAGTGCCATAGTATTTCTTGTGAATTGTGTAAAAAGTTCTTTTAATTGTGTGCACTAATCGGGATAGTGCATGTGTATTTACATGTTGCATGCTTTGGTAGCAATATTGTCTCAGAGGTGATGTTGAATCTTGATCGATATTCTATATTACCTTATTGACACATTGCTGAGGTCAAATGACTTTGATGTCTGGAAATAATGCTCTTAGACTGTCATCCTAAATTCTTTCTTGAATCACTGTGATCTATAGTGTTTTATAAGTCAACCATTGGCACATGTTGTCATGCTGGTAATATTGTATTTTGTGCATATTAGTTGTGCTTGATTGTACACTATCTTTATTGGTGAACTTCTTTTTTTCTTTATGACAAAAAGCATGAGTATACTGGTCTGGACATCATTACATTTCTAATGAATCATTAAGGAAAATACCACCTCCAAATAGAAAATTTTGTAGACTCTTCACCATTTATTCTTCTATCCTATGCTTTTTAGCCCTTTTGTTTCGGTGTTTTTATAATCTTTTTATAAATGAGAAGCTTTGAACTTTTGGCAAATGAGGTTCCATAATTCTTTTATCATGGCCTGCAGCTCATGGAACGGCGAGGTTATGGGGATGAGTATATAAACAGATATAAGATGATGACAAGGTCAGTTATTTTTTCCTTTTCATTTTATGTTTGTTCATTTTCAATCTGATATTTTTAAAAGTTTGCGTCCTTTTGTGTCATTTATGCAATAAAATTATAGTTTCTCGTTCTATAGATGGGAAGAAGAGATGAAGTGTTGAATCTGCTGCTGTGTATACTGCCAATTCTTCCCCCTTTGACCTTACACCTTACTTTTCTTTTAATCTTTAGATTTCACCATCAAAGGGTACCTTTGGTTATTCTTGTATGTGGTACTGCATGTGTTGGGAAGTCTACTATCGCTACTCAACTTGCACAAAGACTAAACTTGCCAAATGTTTTGCAGGTACGCCTCTTTTATTTATTGTAAAGTTTGCTCTTATGTCTCTCCAAGAGCTGCCACCAACACTTTCATGCTATTGATTTATTTCAGTCTTGCACTTACTTCTGTGCATTTTCTTAATGGTACAGACGGATATGGTGTATGAATTACTACGCACGGCAACAGAGTATGTAGCTTTTTAGCCCATTCATTTTCTTTTAACACTTCTTCTGCAAATTTTGTTAAAACTCGGATTGCTGTGTGACAGAATCAATGAATTTGCATCCAACTTCTTCTGCCTTAAATATATGTGTGCTCATGCTCCCGGTTAATCAGTTTCATTTTCTGTACGGATTGTACAGTTAAAAGTTTTCCTTTGAAGAAGATAGCAATATCCATTTGAGATGTTTAAGTCTTTTCAGTTTAATCTTATATGGTGGTGTGAGATCCATGCATTCTTTAGCATATTAATTGAAAATTTGAAATTGATAACTTTTACATGTATAATTGACAAGTTGCGTCTTTGTTCACACTTGAATATTTTGTCATAACTATTCAATAGTGGAGAAATCTTGTTCTGTGCTGCATAGTGCTAAATTATTGATTTGCATATGCTTTCATCTCAGTGCACCATTAAAATCTTCCCCTGTATGGGCACGAGATTTCAGTTCCCCTGAGGAGCTTATAACCGAATTTTGTAGAGAATGCCGGATTGTCCGTAAAGGTATTGTTATTGCTCCACCATTTCACTTTGTAGCATCTCAAGAACTGTGGTTTGTATCATTGGTTTGAATTCCTAATAGGTCTGGGTGGTGACTTGAAAAAGGCAATGAAGGACGGAAAGCCAATTATAATTGAGGTAAGTTCTATCCTGCTAAACTGCACTGTACGTCTCTGTTTACATCCTGGTAATAGTTGCCTTTTTGCGCATGTCTTTTCTTTCTGTATTGCATACTGCATCATTGACAATTTACTCTTAATTATGCGAGACTGTTGGAAACAGTGTAATTAAAAGAACAGCACCTTTTGCTCTTTCTATCTGGAGGATTCTATGCATATACTTTCTGAGGAAAGCAAAAACGAGAAAGAAAGGAAAGCGTGCAATGGCTTTTAGTATTGTGTCCAAAATTCATAGAGGACACCTCGAAGCAACGTTATATGTTGGTTTTTTTGTAACAATTACAGGGAATACATTTGGATCCTAGTATATACTTAATGGATGATGAAAATAAATCATCATCCACCTTGCCAGCAAAAGATGGAGAGAAGTGCTTGGAAAAAAATAAAAATGGGAGCTCAGCTGAGAATTCTGCCGCACCATGTGGTAAGCAAGACAGTGGCAATTTCTGCAATCAGAGTGCTAGGTCAGCGGAAACAATATCTGGTGCTGATACGGTTTCAGGTGCTCTAAAATCTATGGAAATAGGTGGTGGCAAATCTGTTTGTAAAGGTGAAATTCCCATTCTTTCTTGTGCTGGTGTACATCTTCAAAGTTTAGATTGGACCTTGCATACTGTACTTCCCTGTCGAAGTTTTTCATATCTGTATTTTTCTTTGGCCAAAGGTTTACAGTTCAGCTCTAACTTCAACATTCTAACTTTGCTGACAGGTGAAATAGTAAAAGATGCTGACATGGTTGAGACTCGTAAAGTCAAGAAAGAGAAATCTGGTCCTGAACCTGTTATTGTTCCTATAATCCTAAAGATGTCCCAATTTGATCATAAGGTGCATTGAAAATTGTTGCTTGGTTTCCTTATGACCAAAGTGAAAAGCCTAAGTCTCTATGGCTGAAAACCTACATCTTCCTAACATGATCTGAGGATCTGATGGAACCCATGTAGCATGTCTAATAATGTAGGGATGGCTAAATAACAACAATTGAGATTTTAAAATTTGGATATAAAATTGATTGATGGAGGGGTTCGAAAGAGAACATAATTCTGGTACCTATTACGGACTTAGCAGGTGTGACGTCTGGTCCACTGGTCAGGTTATGCAATTTTGTTCAAACAATCCAAATTGTAGATCATGATGGTTAATGAGTTCTGGAACTTCGCTATTATTCTCTCACCTTACTTCTCTTTATGACATTCTGAAGCATATCTATTGCTCACAGGCTTTGCTAGAGGAGTGGTTATCTAGTCGAAGCAACGAAAAGTACCCAATACAGGTTATACTGAGAACTTACACAGCATGCCATTTTGGTCCTTTTGCAAACTTCAAGAGAGAACTGCTCAATTGTTTTAGAATAAGTGCCTGCGTTTTTTCTTTTTTTCAGTTAAATATGTAAGCAATGAGCAATCTTATTAGTGGCCCCTGAATCGGATATTTCAAATTATCATGTCTTGAGCTGAACTATCTCAACATACATCCTGATTCAGACCAGTATTAGGTGCTGTCTTTATTTGATCTGTACCATTACATTCTGAAGTCAATAATCTACCTTTTGAATCAATTGGACCACCAAAATGAATGAGCCTGATTTATTCACTGTTCAAGATTTTATTTGGTGTATAGCTATTTTTGTTCTAGGAAAAACAGGACTTAGACACACTTGTTATGCTACTTCTTTTTAGTTGCAGATGTAGATTCAAGTGGTAATCAATTGTTGTAACCCTAATATTTTGGTAAAAGACTTGAATCCCACACCGGTGTAAATAGGTACCAATGTCTCCAATGCATCGATTTTATGACCTCAGGCTCCCCCACTTCAATTACTAGCTTATGTTTTAGTCTCTGAATACATATCATTTGTGCCATTGGGTTTACTTCAAGTATAATATGACTCTGGAATGTCAGAGTTTTAAATTCTACATATGAACATATGGGTTTTATTATTTTATTCATTATTTGACTACTTTGGATAAGATTTATGTTCCTGTTGTCTGTGCATCAACCAGATCTTTGACAAACATAGTACATTTTCCAGGACAGGGAGAAGTTAATTGGCAACTTGAAAACAATCCAGGACTATCTCTGTTCATTTAAGTCACAGGTACAGTATTTGAAACCGTTCAAGTAATAAATGCTGAACAGAAGTTCACATCTTATTGAGTTACTCTTCACTGAATGGGGTTTACTAGGGGCATTCAGGTGTTATCCTGCAGTTCACATACTAAGGCCACCCTTACAATTCAGCGATTGTGTATTTATATTTTAATGTCCAAGTAACCATCCTTTCTTCTTCCCATTAGATGGAAAATATTTCAGAAAATATTACAAACAGTGAAGCACAAGTTCACACTTTTGCCCATCTCTCTTTCTTATCTTATTATTACACTGAACTTATCAGTGCTGCTATATTTATGATGTTAATCTCTTTCTCCTCTCTCTTTTTGATGGATGTAAAACTTTGCTTCTGTATCACCACCTGAAAGAAAAGGCTGGGAAGAAAAAACTTTTCTTGTTTTAAAGGGTGGGTAGATAGGTGGATTAAGGTGATTAGAGGAGGAAGTTGAAGGTGACTATTTGGCAATATTTTCTGGAAGTCAAGAATTTCTGAATAAGCTTCAAGATTTGCGATTAAGACACTTGGAATTATTTGATGAGCCACATGCATTGTATCTCATATGCTCATGGATTTCTCACTGTTTGAGCAGGGATATGCAGTTGCCAACGTATCAGCTACAACTTTCCCCCAAACCTTGGATTGGCTGCATAATTATCTTCTTCAGGTAATTGATATTTTCCATACCTTTGTCTAAGGCCCAACAAGCTCTCTGTTTTATCAGATAAACATTACAGTTTGCCCTTCCTATAGTGTTTTATTACAAAATTCTTCTAGAATTTGGTTACATAATTATTTCATTTAAACATTTCATCAGGGAAGAGATTAGAAAATCTCCGCGCCTTCTACACCACAGGAATTCATCGTTGAACAGGATTATGTTAAATAATGAGTTGTGAGGCTATTTGACTAAATTGAACTAACAATAACATTGTAAATGAAACTTAAGGGCCAATATATAGCAAAGCTGGTGCTGAAGCACCCTTAATTCAACAATATTTGAGAGCTAATGTTAAAAGCAAATCTATGAACTCTCACAAGAAAACAATTAGGAGATGTAGAATATTGTTGAAGAGCATGAACAAAGAAAAATCCTGTAGCATTGCATTGCTGGAAGGGAGTGTTTGCTAGAACTTTTGAGAAGCACTTTTCACGTTGTGCCTTCGAAAAAGCATTTTTGAGGTGTTTGGGTTGCCAACTTCTACATCGGAAATTTCTAAAAGAAGCACTTTTAAGCCAAAAGCTGAAGCACCTTGGGTTTCCGTAAATAAATTCAACATCTTTTTGGACTACTTTACCCTCATTATAATAAATTCATTTAAAATTTACCCTTTTTTATTAATTTTAAAAATAGCACATCTAAAATTGATATTAGAGTTTTCAAATAATTTGAATAACTTAACACTAATAAAATGTATGCTTTTCACATATTTAATATTTTAGAAAATTTTTTATATTTATTTGCTACATTATCTGATATTATTCATATATCATATAAAAATATTAATTAAATTTCTATGATTAATTGATAAAAAAATATTTTTCTCTGGCACTCATGCAAATTTATTTATTGTGCCTGAATCAACGATTATATTACTTAGTTGGAGCATTATTGAATTAAACATTCAGTTTTTCTATTAGTATTTAATATTTTAAGAATATAAATGACAAATATTTATAAACTAATGAAATATACTAATTGAAATAAATATTATTTTTTTGACAAAAAATAATTTATTATAACAAAAGACAAGTGCAAATATTAAGCAAACACAGTATTTACCCAACGCATTGGGACAAAATGTTTTTTTAAGCTTACTTTAGAAGTGATTTTTTTTCACAAAAAACTTACTCAATTTAGCTTTTATCTGATTTTCACTTTTTTTACAAACAGTACCCACTTTTAATTATACTACAACTTCCAACTTTTTCTACGAAATCACTTCTAAGCAAAAGTTTTCGCAAACACTCCCTTTACTACTGAATACTGGAAATTTTGTTGCCTGCTTCACAAGGTGGGAATAAGGAGAAAGGGTTGTTAACATTTCATGTTTGGTATTTACTAGTTAAATAATTACATTTCTCTGATTTTACTGTTCTTTCTTAGTCGGCATGAACAAACATCTTGAAGCGTCATCTTTCACCTGTGATGTTATTCTGAATGACTTTGTTCTTCTATAACCAGCGCATTGAGCAGGGTACATCACCTGTTTCCCCTGGGAGTGGTGTTGAAACAGTGAGAAACCAGGTCAATAAATGATCAAACCTTGGTGAATTTGAGGTACTTCTTTTTCACGACAGTTAACTTGCTTTACAAAATTTGGTTTCCTCCCTTACATCATGACACGCATCTATCTGATGGTATCGATATGATTGAACACGGAGAGTTGACAGTGTGCTAGTACATATAGCTGAATTTGAGAAGACATGTTCAATCAGAATTGTATAGCTAATTTTCGATTTAACTACCTTTAATAAAATCAAAGGGGCCATCCAATATGATGGTAAAACATTGATTAGCCCAAACTTGAGAACTCATCAGGTCCTTTCTAGACTGCCTGAAGCATGATATCCATTTGACCCTAAATAATTTGTGCTAACTTGGAGTTGCCAATTGGTCAATCTGCTCTTGAGTATTCAAAGTAATGATTCTTTGCCGTAGAACATGGGAGATTGCAACTGGGGTCTTGTTTATCTTTTATCTGGACTAGTTGGGCAGCGATTTGAGTCGGGATTGATTGTTTTCTTTTTTTACACTTGCAGGGCTAGCACTGGAATTCTTTTCAGGAAAGAAACAGGGTAATGGTGCTTCTACTCAAGTGAGCTGCCAGATATGAATTTCTGAAAAAGTTCTAATCAAGGATGGAGATCTCAGTAGGTTGCTAATAACACTAACTAGAATTGCCTCTCAATTCACCACCAAAGACAGAAACCGAGAGGATTGTAAATTTTGCTATTTGCATCTGTCTCAGCTTGTGCAATTACTGTGATTCATCCAAGGATCTTGTCATGGCTATGTATAATGCAATTGTATTCTGAGAATGTCATTGTAAATTACTGTCCCCAGCAAAAATATTTCAAATTTGCAGTTTTCATCCAATATTATGAGACACTGTTTAGAAGAGTTCCATTTACAGGGCCTTATGTGTTTATATGGTTCGATTATTTCTACTGTGTTATTGCTGATTAGGTAACATTTTTTTCGAAGTTTCAGGCTCACTGGCTCCTTTTGAATAATATGGGGCTTATTTGTAATTTGCTTCCATAATTCTGCAATATCTGGAAATTCCAGTTCCTATTGGAATGAACATTTGATGATAGAATCCCACAAAGTTTAATGATAGTAGATGATTTTGTCAAATGGAAGCAAACTTTACATGTAGCAGATGATTTTTCAATCACAGAGAATCTATGTATACTTAAGGTAACCTTCAAAAAAAGGGTGTGTAATTATTCCTTTGATTCAATCTATCTTTTACGGTACTTTATGTGAAATTTTGGTGAACCACAGAGGATCCCCTATGTTTAATTTGGCCAAATGCCAGAGTCCCATATTATGTTACAAGCATGTTATCCCATTAATCATGAAAAGTTACAGAATTCGCATGAGAACAATCATATGTCGATTGCAAGAACATTTTGTCTTAAGATGGATTTTCCCTAAATCTCATCATCCCACAATTCTTGGATGGTCTTGTAAGGACTTGTTGTTTGATTGACATAGAATTCCCCCCTCATTATCTTCCTCTCCTCCATTTTCTCGATTTCAATTATGTCGTTTTCTTCCAGTCTGAGATCAAGTGCTCCCATGTTCTCCTTCAACCTCTCTTCATTGAAGCTCTTAACGATCACGCTTGCCCCCTTGGACAATCCCCATCTTAATGCAACCTGGGCTGGAGTTGCTTTGTGTTTGAGAGCAATGGACTGTATGATTGGACTTTCAACCACAGCTGTTGAACCCCAGAAGTTTCCAGGTCCCCCCAAAGCTGAGTAGGCGCTTACATGAATCTTGTGATCCCTGCAATAATCCCTTAGCTTCCTTTGCCTCCACATCGGGTGCATTTCCACCTGCCACAAACATCATTCAAGATTACTAAACATCACGATTATTGACTATTGTTCTTTTTAGCAAGCGAAGCCAAAATGTTAGTTACAATTGAGAATCACGGTACATGCCTTTGTCATAGCTTAAATCAGGACCAATGTAATCAATCGTGGTCAAAACATAAATTTTCATACTGATTTGTTTGAGTGGGATTGATAGTTTGATTTATCATAGTTTCTAGGTTGTACTCGTTAGAAATGTAGGAAATAGTTCATCTTTTTTTTTTTTTTTTTTAAGCAATAGAGAAAGATTGTTACCTGATTCACAGCAGGAGTAACTGATGCAAAATCCAACAAACTCTCAATCTTCTTGCAAGAGAAATTGCTGACTCCAATACCCCTACACAACCCCATCTCTAAGCATTTCTCCATTCCAGCCCATGTTGTCTCCATGTCTAATTGCTCGAAATCGTCTTCTTCCGGCAATGGATGGAACACCCATGGCTTCAGGCTCACCGGCCAGTGCACCAAATACATGTCCACATACTCCATTCCGAGGTTCCTGTAATAATAACAGCAGCATTAACTAACAAGATCACTTGGACCTATATAATATGCTAAAAACCCTTTTGTCCGATGCACGAATGACAGTTTTGATGAGACTAAGAACCCGTACATTAGATGCCAGTGTGGGACGACAGTCTGATCAGATCATCAGACATGCACGTTTTTAATTTGATTAACGACACTTAGTACATTGTATGTAAGATTATTGCATGTGAATACTTACATTAGAGTTCGCTTTAGTGCTGAGACAGGATCATGGTGATGACTTCCCCACAACTTCGAGGTGACGAATACCGCTTCTCTTTCTGTCGTCCCATTAGTGATGGCCTCCCTTAACGCATTCCCTAAGGCGGGCTCGGAACCATACACCTGCGCAGTGTCGAAGTGGTTGTATCCCATCTGCAAGATAGCACAACACAGAATTCAACAAAGTTCACATTCATGCAAGAAACAATTGTCAGCTCTCTGCAACATGATGAATGATCAATAAAAGACACGTCCGACCGCCGAAAGAACAC
Source organism: Sesamum indicum (assembly GCF_000512975.1). Lineage (NCBI taxonomy): Eukaryota > Viridiplantae > Streptophyta > Magnoliopsida > Lamiales > Pedaliaceae > Sesamum > Sesamum indicum. Next base: position 11,000,510 of record NC_026148.1, on the reverse strand, counting down.
ACAGTGAAGGTGAAAATGTTGAATGCTGATGATACCTTAAGGGCCATTTGGACAGCATTCTCAGTAGTTTTCCTATCATTTTCAAAAGAGTAGGTGCCCATACCAATTACAGGTATGGTCAAGCCATTGTTCAATCTCACTTGATTGATGCTTCTCATTTTCTTTTAATATCTCTCTCTCTTCTCTCAATCTCTGTCCACAATGCATTCCTTGTCTGAAACTTGGCTTATATATAGGTAGAAACCTACACAAAAGTCAACCTTAAAACCGCCCTTTTCCTCATTTTTTAATAATTAATACAATGAAACAACCAAAACCCATGTTATAAACTAGCTTATGATCTTTGAAGAAGTTAAGGGAAGATGTCAAAAACAATAATATTATAATAAAGTAATAGAGCAAAGTCTGGTGAGGATCTTCCTCATATGTCTTAAGTGATGGCTCTTGTCCCTTTGTAATAGTATCATAAACTACCTGGCAAGGTGTAAGGGATCTTCCATATCCAATAATCTTTTCATTGGATCACTTACTTCAAGGATGTTTAAGAATACTCAAAACCAGTGATTATTAATTTATTATTGAAAATAAATTTAAAAGGTATTTTTGTTTTACAATTTTTATTTGGAACTAAATTAAATTGATTTAAATTAAAAATTATAAACAGTTGCTACAACTTACTTATAAAATTATAAATATTAGGTCGTTTTTTTTTGGAAGTTTTAATTACTTGGGAATATAATTAATTAATATAGGGAATTGTTGATGAAATTGTGGAGGCCGGTGGCACCCTATCTTTGATGAGATATAGAGGTCTACTTATATTTACATTTCTAACTTATCAACTATTTATATAATTTATTCATATTTTTTTTAATAATTACATAAATTATCTTTTACAGTAGAAAAATATGTAGTTTGTACAATATCATTAATATTTTTTTAGGGCGTATATGTAATTTTTAAAAATTCAAAGAGTAGTTTATTGTATAGATGATGCTGATGTTTCTAATAAGTATATATATAATTTTTCAAAAGGCAACAGCAACTTGTATAAATAAACCATAAATCAGGAGGTATAGATGTAACTATTTATTGAAAAAATTGCACTTTTAGTCCCACATAGAATGTCTTGTATTTTTTGACCCACAATTTGTAGGTTTAGTACATTGAGTTCCATAGAAAAATATTGTAATATTTTTTGTCCCATAAAATTAAAATTGTACCAAATTGGGTCACCTAAGATAAAAGTTATCGCACATTTGGTCACAGAGAATATAAACTTTATCCTATAGGACTAGATGTCCTAAGCCCCTAAATTATGATACTACACGTGCAACATACCCTATCGTCCGGAACTAAAGTACAATTTCCCCTTATTTCTTTTTTTTTTTTTTTTTTTAAAAAAAAAGAAAAAACTACCATCACTTATTTTCTTTCCCTTATTTTTTTTTTTTTTTTTTTTTTGTTGAAGCAAGATTTCCCCTTATTTCTTAGATGTATACGCATCTTTATATTAGTAATTAATGTATTTTGAGAAGATTATCATATATTCATATTAATACTTGCAATTAAGGTGATGAAGATTGTAATAAGATGAGTTTGCATAGGAATGGCCGCCGCCGACAGCCGACTTGTCGGGAGATGCCTCTGACTCGGTTGGAGCTGATCAATCAAATTACAATTGGAGAAAACGTGATGATGAAACCCCCCATCCCAAAAACAAAAATTAAAAGCAACAAATCTAAGAAAATCTACAAACCAAAATAAAAATAAATTAATAAATAAAACGGAAAGTCAAGAGGTTGACTTCATCTTGAACTTAGACAACAATTAAAAGAAGCAGGAAAGTCAAATGCACTAATTGCCTCAAAACATTCACTGTCACAATTTCTCTCACACACATAGGAGATGAATGAAAGTGCAGGCGTAACCACCCAAGCATTAATAATTTAAGTGATAAAACCTGCTACTCATAAAATTGTCAAAATTATATCAAAAAAATCTTGATTATAACCCTTCAATGTTTAGATTAAGTCCAAAAGGAGAAAGATTTAAGATTGAAATGCTAAAATTTTCGAACTGTATGATTTCACGTAAATCCCAAATTTAAAAATGATGTGTTGGTCATGACGAGTCCATTAATATTAGGATTTTGATCAGATCAGGACTTAGTTAGAACAACCCAAAATAAACGATGTGAATGCAGAGATGTCTGCAGTTTAAAATTCAGCTGGGAGTGTAGGTCTTGATACAACCTTCAAAAAATTACTCACATTAACAGTAATATTTGTAACTCAAATCGAACATTACACAAAAGTATACAAAAAACTAATTCAAATAGAGTTGCTACTTTGATCGTTCTCTCCCTATCATTATAACCAAATTTTGAAAAAGGAAAAAAAGAAAAGGACAGGCCAATGAATAGAAAATTATTAATTATAGATAAATCATAAAAAAAAGGTTGTGTTCATAATCTAATAATAATTAAAAGTGAAGAAGTGAAGTTGTGGAGACTGGCCACGTATACACACACACCCTAAACTGAATTGAAAAGGAAGTTGGTCAGCTCTAAAAAAAATAGGAAAGTTTGCTTCATAAGTCCAACAAGTTGGTTAGCAAGTACCTGTCTATCTGTGTATTGGTTCACAAGTGATGTAATAAAAACAATTGCTTAGCCTTTGGGGTACTCAGTGGGGTAAGTACCCTTTAATTGGATATTAAGACGTGATTATCTAAGATTTAAGTCAACGCGTAATTAATAATATGTATATATATATATAGGTTAACTAATAACTAACAATACATAATTTATGAGAGAAGGTATTATTATTAGTACAATATTAGTTGTTAAGTGGAGTGTTAATATTAATTAACGTGAGAGTTTAATGCAAACACACATATATTTTATTTGTATATATATATATTGCTTAATTATCAATGAAGTCCATTGAACGAAGAATAGAATTTGAGTGTATAGTTTTTATCTCCGAAATCATTAGAATCTTAATGTATAATAGTGCCTCTAAAGACATATTATCGGAATAAAGTTATCAATTACACAGGATCAGACTAATTCTTAGTAATATATAGAAATATGGACTATAGAGTGTCGCCCTTAATTTCTAATTGAGCATATTACAACTATCTCTTTTAAAATTTGATATAATTACAAATACCTCTTAAAATTTAAAAAATTGCAAATACCTCTTAAAATTTAAAAAATTGCAAATACCCTCTTAACCCATAAACAACAAACCCTATTTGAAAATAAAAGTCATGAGTTAATTATATAGATACTTTGTTTCTTCAATAATGATGATTGGCACATAAAATATTGTGAGTAAGATAGATGTATGTATAATTAAGCAATTGGATGAGATGAGTTAGGAAAAGAAATGATATATTAATGAGAAAAAATGAAAAGGGATATATATGTATTTGATGATGCAGAAAATTGGAGTCATGTGAGTAGAAGATTAGAGCATGTTCTCTAAATCAAAGCCACAGACATATCCACCGCCTTTCCTTCTTCACACACATTTAACACTTCCCTCTGCCTGTTTTTTGTATGATGATGATTATGAGTAGAAAATGCATGAATTTTAATGATTTCTGCCAGCAAACTTGAGAGATTTTATCATATTCAGGAATCAGTATAGATATGAATTTTGTAGATTACGTTTAGTTCTTTTACCTGTAATCTAAAGTTCTAAATTGGATAATCAAATTATCAACCAGGACACAACTTGCAACCATACCTCCCCCCCCCCCCCCCCCCACATCAAGAAATAGATATGACTGAATAATTTATAAAGTGATCAGTTCAATTAGGAAGAAAATCATTGGGAACATAAAAAGCTTTGTCAATTGTATATGAATTCCAGCGTAATAATGTAAATAGTATGAATCATATCAGGTCAACAGAACATAGGTATCATTTACTTTGATATGATGAAGTATCTGCTGGTTTGGATTCGATATGGTTAAATGCTGGGCTACTGGCAGTGAGTGGAAGACTATTCAAACGAACTGCATTCTCAACTACAAAATCAATTTGAATACTTTCTTGAAGCAGTTTGTGATTGGAGCCCCTATTATTTCGGGCACTTTAATCAATGGATGGTATCATGCATCATGAAAGCAAAAAAAGATCAGCAATCACAGAAGTATCACAAAATGGAGTTTATATACAATGGGTTAGGTGTTTGTTTGTCAAGAGCCTAATGAGTAATGTTCTTAGCTAGGATACATTGTCTGGTGAACAATGTGGTTAACCGGCATACACACACATACAAAAAAGATTAAGATTTGTCAGTAAAATCTGCAGCAGACAGCAGCTTGCTTATGTGATGCAGAAAACTGTAAATAATCAAGCTGCAAGAAAATATGCGACAACTAGATCAATACGCATGCTGAAGAACAATGACATATGCAGACAAACTAAAATGAGCATGTTGACAGATAGGTTCTTCATCACAGTATTTTATAAAAGGAAAGAGCAATTGGAAGGTAGGGGTATGACACAATCTATTCTCAAAATTCTATAATAGCTTAAGTGACTGCCCAGGAAAACCAAAAAGCAAAAGATGAGACCTCTAAAATCATAAGGAGAAGAATCTAATAGGAGAGAGAATATCATTGCTATGTGGCATATGCAAGTCAAGAACACTGCAGATGAGGATTTATGCGAACTGTCTCTTGACAGCAAAGTGTAGAAAATGCAGAGGTTGATTAGATTGACTGGATTGAGCATCAGAAAGACTAGCATAACATTATTTTGATACATTTACTTCACAGGCATATCCTGTAACATGATCTGGACTAATAACCTTTAGGGAATAGAGGACTGTATCCTGACTCAATTTTGTCAGCCACACCCACCAATTATCTAACAAAAACTCGAGGGAAAATCGAAGTTATCAGTGAAACGCGAAAACATGGATTGATGATTTGAAGCTGCCGGTGGTTTATGAATAATTTTATTTTTAATCCTCCATACAAGACATCAGGAAAAAATATAGTGCTCACCTGATAATTGCAATCACTTGTTTTGTTTATTTGTCACTGTTCTCTGCACAGTAGAGACACCATCCACGAATTTTGTCCGGAAAAGAACATTAGCATTGTTAAACATTCCTTCCTTTAGTGAAACCACAATAAACTGCAAAAGAAAACAGATGCTAGTGTTATCAGATATAATATAAAGGATGCATAAAAGGTGGTGAACAGTATGTTTGCTGGTAACATCTTTGATTGATATTTGATGCTCTCAAGTCCCAATGTTTCTCCTTTTTGGCTCCAAGATTGCCATTTAACAATATTGATTTGTAATTTATTGCAATATAGAAGCATTGGAGGGAGCAAGGAAAGCAGGAAAACTAACTTGGGAATGAGGAAAGTGAGTTTTAATCATCCTTCCAATGTTCTGTGTGTGACTTAGATCAAGAGCTGCATCAACCTGAGACATATTTTCAGAAAGATCAGCTCGGAGATAATCTGAATATATTTACCTGCACATAAAAACACTTTTGTATTTGCTTAGGAATCTAGTATCATGGTAACCACATGCCAACTGAAAGAGGTAAATTCTTGACTTCTTAAAACACACAACACCCCCCCCCCCCG
>NC_026148.1:10982483-10994870 GCF_000512975.1 Sesamum indicum | reverse complement strand
CCCCCCCCCCCCCCCCGGCCCCAAAAAGAAAAAAGATGGAGAGAATGGATATCTTTAATTTCTCCATCTTTTTTTTGACTCATCTGAGCAGCTAATTTAGCAATGCCTAACAGAGACATAAGATGCTCTTAACGTACCTCATCCAGTATGTATAATGGAGCTGGTTTGAAAAGAAGTAAAGCCAAAATCAAAGAAAGTGCAAGTAGAGATCGTTGCCCTCCACTAAGCTCAGACAAGGACTGTTTCCACACACTCCCAAACGCAACCCGAACCTCTAAGCCATCAAGGAAGCTGCCTCCTTCAGGAGGTTCCAGTTTGGCCATTGTGCCCGGCAAAAGAGTAGAAAATATCGATCCAAAATCTCTGAATAAAGAGAGTAACAAATAACTACTTAACTAGCAATTATTATTATAATTTTAAGAGACAGAGAAAGCATCATAGTAGCAAGGTTAGGAAGACTGGAAATTCGTTATTGTTTCACGTTAATTGCAAATTGCAGACAACCTAAATTGAAAATGTGTACTGACTTGTTAACTTTAGCCCAAGTGACTTTAAGTGTCTCCTTCTTCTTCTCATCAAGCTCTTCAATAACCATCTTGATTTTTGACTTGTCATTCTATATGGAAAAATCAGCATAATTAACAGATATATTAGGAATAGTAAAAATTTTATCTTCAACAGTGCTAACCTCAATAATGTTCTTCTTAGATATCAAGTCATTGTACTCATCTTCAGCTTTCTCGAACATGGCCATCACCTTCTTATTCACTCTTTTCTCAAGGCTACAATAGGAAACGAGAAGAGGACAAAAAGGTCAGAGAGCGTCACTTTTCTATTTGGTTTCCACATTAAACCTGCTGTTTAGAAGCCAGTATAATGTATAAAGCACCAGTTATTTTGCTAGTTCTCACCCAGATTGCTCAGCTTGCAGTTTATTAAAGTCTTCCATAGCCTTGTGAGGATCACAAGACTCAAAGTCATAATCTGAGCCAACTCGACCAAAAAGTTGCTTCTCAGATGCAATCCAAACATGCTTCTCTATCAACTTCTCAACCTTCAAAGAACAATTTTTCTGTTCCATCTCCATGCGCTTGACCTACAGCCAAAAAGAGAAATGAGGATCAGCCGGCTAGAGAAAATAATTGAAGAATCAAAATCAACAAATTACCTCATTCTCCATTCTTTTTCTCTCTAGGTTGGCCTCACTAATTTTCTGCTGGATTCTCTGCTGCTCCTTGACAATACTAGTAATTTGTGAATCACATTCCTTGATCTTCTTACGAGCCATGCCGAGCTCAGATTGGACCTCATCATGATCTTTCTTCACTGAAGCAACCTGAAAAGGAAAAGGTAAAAGATTCAATTTCAGTTCTTCCAGAAAAACACTGATTATAGGATCCAATGTCAGTCTATAACGGATGTACCTTGGCTTTCTTAGAATCCAATTCCAAAGTAAGATCATTAATCTGCTTCTTTAAAGCTGCTAGTTGGCTCTCCAATGATATTTTTTCCTTTTGTACCGCCTCCAGTTCCATTATAAGCCTCTCTCTTTCATTCTCATGCCCCTAGAGAATATTACCAAAAAGGAACGAGGTTTCAAAAGTAATTTTAATTAACTACAAGCAAATAGAAGTTTTGACGGAGTCTACTTATGATCGCTAATAATAGTACTGAAGAATTTGCAAAATATCAAGCCAAATAAACTACCCTTAAACCCCAAATGAGTTTATTAGCCCTGTAAACTTAGCATGGGGAGTAGTATGGAAAAGAGCAAAATGTTTGTGTGATTATGACAGCAACATTTTATGTTATTATTATATGATAAATGAATTTGGCTGACAGAGTCTTTACCATTAATAATCAAGTTGAAAGAACATGATTGGTAATAGGAAGGTATGATGATGTTATATATAGCAAGTCCTGTTTTTAAGATGATATTATATATAGCAAGCCATCTAAAGATGAAACAAATAAACAGCAAAAAAGCAATTTTTGACAGCAAATGTGACACCGGATTCAATATTTTTCCATCGGGCTAGAGTTAACTTCACATTATCTGGCAATGGCTTCATAGTTTCATACATGCCGGTAACTCTTTCCAGAAATTTGGTGGGTGGATATGAGAAAAATCATGATCACAGTTAAAATAACAGATTAGCATTACAGTTAATTATTTATAAACCTCCAACAATTTTGTGATTAATGGGAAAAAAGAGAAATTCATTCTTTGACGGTTCAACTCACTTAGCCAGCATTTCAACCAATCATGCCAAGAAACTTCCAGCAGAAGTCATTTCCAATGCTTTAGGAAAAAATGGAAAGTATAGAATTCATGTCCTGTAAGCATCTTAAATACAATATTTGCCTTCAAACGTGTTAGGCAACAATAGAAGCTTACCTTGAGATTCTTAGAAGCTGCTTGCATCTGACTTTTAATAGCCTTAATCTTTTTCTCCAAATCCTTCAGTCTGCTTTCCCTATTTCCAGCATGATCATGGATTGATTTTTCAAGAGATGACACTTTGGCCACACATTCTTCATAGAGAAGTTTTTTTTCTTTGATAGCTGATTTCGCTTCTCCAAGCTCCTCCTCAATTCTCTTTACCAGCTCACCAAGCTATGTCATGAAAAAAAAGATACTGATCATTATGTGAAAGAGAATTAATCTTGATTTCTGGATAAAGTATAAACGACATCGTGGTTTAAAATGAAAAAAGCAGAGAACTTGAATTCTGATATTACATGGCTGGTACAGAAACTAAGATTCAACCTTATGATGCTCATTTTGCTTAGCCCTGTTCTCCGAGAGTGATAAATCATGTGATTTGAGTTCCAATTGCATCTTAAGGTCTTTGAACTTTCTTTGAAGGGGAAGAAGTTCATTAATCTGATACAAATGCATTGAAGAAGTCAGTATCTTTATCAAATATCACAAGCAATGTACATATTAAGTGTTATAAAGGAGCACCACTAATTTATGAAATTCACATTCCACAGGTAGAATCATAGACTTTACATACCAAACCCCATGAATTGAATAGCGCAGTTGCTTGATAGGAGCTGAAAAGTGCAACTGTCCAATTACAAATCCCTTTCCCACTACATGAAGATGCATGGAACTTTGATGATCATTTTTGAAGATTTAAGATTTAAAAATATAACAGCAAGATTACTTCATGAGGGTTTGCTTGAGAAAGTATGGGCAAAAGCAGATCTTTAAGTGATAAATATTAGCTCAAGGGATCTAGAGAAAGGAAATACTGATTTTAGCTTTGGAAGAAACAAATATATTTGAATATACTTGTCATGGGCTTTAGTGATCCACTCGAAACATACATAGGCAGATATCCAATCATTTAATAGATATCGATCTGATCAATAATTCAGACACACTTCTAAAATGATAGATGTTTGTCGTCTTGAAGAAATAAAACCAAAAAATGCTAATACAAAGAAAAGAATGTAATAATTATTTCTAATTACTTCACAGATTTTTTAGTATAAACTCTAGATAACAATCAGATTTATTGTTCACATTTGCTAATTCAGAAGAAGAGAAGTCTTGTAGTTAATGTCTGTTGAGTGGAAGTTAACTGATTCCTGCAGTCTATCTATGCCAAACAGGCATAAATATGCTCTTGAATTTGTCACAAAATGAAAAGGTGATGGAGGTTCAGAATAACCTTAGCATCAACTTCTGACAGGCGCTTCTGATGAAAAGAAAGTTTCAATTCAGCTTCTCCTAAAGCATGAAGCTTTCTCAACAGGTCGCCTCCACCTCTGAAATATGACTAGAGGTTTAGAATGTCTTTATGTTACACTAAAAGTAGAACATATAAACTGGTTCATAAAAGAAACCGTGTCGACAATATAATTCTAGCATAAGTTGGATGAGAGCGCAGGAAAATCAACTATCAAATAAAGCATATCACGACATACTTTCTACTACCACCAGTCAGAAGTCCACTGGGTTGGAAAATATCACCTTCCAGAGTCACACTTGGCGTTCCTGTTTCCTTGTTGAAGGCAACCTATAATCCAGCAAGTAATGAGATTATACAGAAAAAGAAAAGGAAAGAAGAGCATAACAGTTTCAAATTTTGGTTCCTCAAAAGTTTGCTTAGACATAGTTGGTAAACAATATCAAACATGTTGGATGCACATAATACAACTTAAAAGTCTTTGACTACATTCTTCTGGGTTCCACTACAAGACACTTCCTCCACTATCTTGAAAGTTAAACAGCAAGCTTCAAGTCCTTTTCCAGCTATTTATGCATTCACTGTTCACTTTCCTTAATTGGTCTTCGTGATGGACAAAGTCCACATGCCTAAACCATTGCAACATCTCCTAAACCACCTTAACAGTCTTATTTCAGGTCCATTCAAGTGTTCCTTTGATGTTCTTTGACAGCATCATTTCAGCTTGATGAAATATTGTTACTGTTATGAAACTCATATAACAGAATAGGTCCCAGAAGCTTTTGAATCCCTTATGGTAATTACACAATTAATTCTTCAATATTGTGTTCTCAGTTTCCTGGAATAAATAAAATCATCAAGATTTCTGACAATTCAGTTTCTCTAGCAATATGACATATAAATTAGGTTGGAAACAACAGTCTCATTAGGTCAAGTCGCTCTTAAGAGAAAAATCAATTCTACATCGGAAATGTGGTTTCAAAATCAATCACCAAATGGTAGGCTAGGTCAGTATCTATGCCAGTGCCACAAGAATCCTCGTCGCCAAAACTAAAATCAGCAACAGTGGCATTGCATGGACATTTAGGAGTTCCCATCAGCACCATTATTGTCAAAATTTTGTCTCATATTATGATTGCAGAAAAACCACACAGTTACAAAGATAATCAGTTTTCCACATTAACAGTTATCCTAGCAGCCACTTCTGAACCAATTACCTAATGGCAGCAGAAGGAGTTTAGTACAAGTGAATCAATAAGCAATAGAAACATCTAGTCCTATGTAAACAATTAGTATATATTTCATAACTAGTTTCATTCTCTAATCACTTGAGATTTTAGCAGCATGTAATGCTTTAATTGCAAGGAGAACTAACCCAAAAGTTTTTATGTATAGAAGTTATGAAGTGTGCATACCAGAACTATAACATAAATCATTAGCAAAAGCCACTTGAAAGTAATACCTGGTTAGATGTCTGTTAAGTGAACATACCTCTCTCGCAGCATCAATTGTTTTGCAAACAAACGTTGATCCAAACACATATTCCATGGCATTCTGCACAGTAGTAATATATCTCAGTATGTTGTCGATTACAAATGTTTGAACTTTCACATTTCGAAAAGTATGAATTGGAATCAAAATTCAGGCCAACATTGGTTTCAAGGAGAGAGCATTTTGAAGTTAGATGATATTCGAAAATGTTGGCATTCTTATTGTCTTGTTGCAAGAGTAACTATGAGTTAAGAAAAAACAGAGAAATAAAATTGAAAACCAAGAAACAAGTTCTTCATGCAAAAGCATACTTGCAGTTCTTGGTCATATCCAACCAGAGAAAGTGCCACTTCAGCATTGCCTTTTCCAACCTTAAGATGGGAAAAAACATTAGCTTTGATGAAATAGAGATAGATAAAAAAAAAATAAGAGAGGTGGATTGCTGCCTGACCAATTTAACAGCAGCAGTTTTAACTCTTTGTGGGACAGGATGGCTTTGAATCTTGTTCAGTGGAATGATTGTCACTCGTCTACGCAGACCACCTTTTTGAAGAAGTTGCTTTCCAGTATTTTCTGTATCTACAACAACATTAAACAACTTCCCACCAGCAGCAACCTACAGAAGATCTCAACATAACACCATAGAGCCTTGATATCACAAAGAAATACATGTAAATTAAGGGAATGTGGACAAGTAAACATTTGGAAAATTCTGTTAGCAACCTCTAAGGCAACCACTGCAGAGCTGTCCTTCACTTTAATTAGTTTCGCAACCACACCTTTCACCCTTGACTTATCAAAATTCTTTTCTGGATCATTGTAATTGAACTCAACATTAGCCAATTGTGAAGAAATTATTCGCACATCCTCTTTAAATTTCTGCACCATCTCTAACTCAGCTGTGCGATTCTGACATTTGATAGAAAAATTTGAGACAAGATACATATACCTTTCAACAAGGTAAGAGAGAGATTACCATAAGGGGAAAGCCATACCTTCTGCAGTGCTTCCATAATGTTCTCTTCATAGAAAAGAGATTCCAAAGCACTTTTAACTTCCTCAACATCTTTCCTCTTGACATCAAGCTCATTCTCTATAAGAGAAGCTTTTTCACGTGTTGATAATAGTTGACTTTTCTTCTCCTCCAGTTCTTTCTCACAATGGCTTACTTTTGTTTGCAACTGCTTCAACTCCGTCTCTGCCCTTCCAACAGCTATCTTGGCATCTGCAAGTTGATCTTCAAGGCACTTCTCTTCATTTCCACTGCTCTTACCTGCTACAACACCCTACAACAATTATTTACATCAGTGAAATAACTGCCACAAACAAGAAAGCTACAGTTAGTCTGAGTTAGATATTAATCCTGAAATTTTGAATACTTTACTTGGTACTCCTTCTCATGCTCGTCCAGACTCTTTGAAAGATCCTGAAAACTTTTCTTGAGATCTGCAGCACCATCTTCAGCATTTTTTACAGCAGCTGCCATCTCTTCTGCAGCTAGCTTTGATTCTTCAAGACTCCTCTCTATCTATATATAAACTAGATGCAGTTAAAATACAAACAATACCATTTGATGAAGTAAAGTTTACATAAATTGTACAAGTGAGCCGCTCCCAGAAAGGATATCTGAGCAGAAGTCTCTGTACCTTGGCCGCATTCTCTTTCTCAGTTCTGAGATTGTCTTCTTCATTTTTTAGCACCGAAGTTTCCTTCACCAGATCCCGTGAAAGAGCATCGAGTTTATCTGATAACAACTTTATCTCCCCACCCATGCTTGCTTCTTTTTCAGAACTCAGTTCCGATACCCGTTTTTCCATTCCCTGTGATTCCTCATGCATTTTCCCAACAGTAGCATCAATCTCCAAAATCTTATCTCTTATTTCTTGAACACATTGAACTGCATTATCTCTAATCTTTTCCGCTTGCACATATTCATAAGCAATACAAAACCTCTTTAGTCTATCCAACTCTGCATTTCCATTAGCCCATTGCATGTACTGCAACCTCTCTTTTCTCAACTTCTCCAGAGCTGGGAGTATTTCCTGGTCAAGGAGTTTGTCAATCTCATCTACCTTGCTCTGTTTCTTTTCTAGTGTTTTGAGAGCAGCCTCTTTTTTATTTTCATACATTCTTGTCCCAGCCGCTTCTTCAAGCATAGACAAGATTTCAGGTGGTTTCATATTTAATACTTTGGTAATGCGCCCTTGCATTATAAGAAAATGTGGATTATTCACGTTCAGCTGCACTGAGTGGAAAAGATTTTGAACACGACTAGGCTGAGCGAGGTGTCCATTGATTAAATACTTGTTCCTTCCGCCAACTACAATCTGCAGAATGCAATAGACAACATGTGCTAAACATGAGGTAGTGTAAACTAGAGTCACCTCTATGGGTATAGCAAGCAACGATTTTCAAACAAGTATGCAGCACTTCATAAATGTGCTAGTATAAGCTTTTGGCTATGGCAACATGTCAGTTGGTTAGCTGAAAAAACTAGAAGGGTTCTTGTTGAACTAAATCGAATCAAAATTGTTCCTAGACAGTGCAGATGGATTTTAGCAATCCATAATCTTGACAGGAAAAGTGTGTTTATTATCAGTAGGTCAGGGACCAAACACTGGTGTCACATAGACAGACTATTTGGCCATGCATGTGAGAGTAATCAAGCAAGAAAATTACTGGTCGAGACACTGAATGTTTTATATTCTCCATCCAAAGACCAAACACTGAAAACTATAATTCTGCTGGCAAACCCATTGAACAAAATCCCGTGAACTTCAACAAAATTTCACACAATCATCATAACTAATAAGCACGGCCATTTGATTGGAAACTGCAACTCTCTTTTACAAAATTCAGAGAAGAAGCTCACAAAGTGATGCAAATTAAGAAATACTAGCATAAAACATGTCGTGATAAAAACCAAAACACCACATTTAAATTTTTCTCCAAAAGTACCTGACGAGTTACTGTAATCTCAGGAGAATCCTCATACCCAAGAGGGCTTCGATTGCGATCCGAGTTATCAAAAACAATAGACACAGTCGCTTTCGTAATTCCAGCTTGGCCTTGCTTATACACCAGCTCCTGCAAATTAGAAGCTCTAACCTGCTGCAAATTGGTAATACCCAAAACAAAGCAAATCGAATCGAGGATGTTCGACTTGCCCGACCCATTCAGACCAGTAATAGCGTTGAAATAGGGGTCGAAACCCGGCACCACTGTTCTTGTCGCGTAGGATTTGAAACCCTCTAAGCAGATTTCCTTTATGTACATTTTCTTTTTCGGGGGGGGGAAACTGCGGAAATGGAACACTAGAATCGAAAATGAAGGTTTTGGAGATCAAAACCCAGGGAGAAATTTGAAGGTAGTAGAGAGAGAGGGAGAGAGAAGTGGGTTTAGATTTTGTTTGTTGAAGAGAGTATGAAAAGGTTTTGAATCAGTTTTGCGAGAGCGGGAATTGCTTTTGTAGGTCTGTTTTCAAACGAATTGTCCGAAAAGTAAAAAGAGCACAATGGAGTTTGAATTTGGGATGTGGACTTTTCTGGATTTGGGCTTTGGGCTTTTCTGGATTTGGGCTTTGGGCTTTGGGTTTTTGGGCTATTAGAGTAATTATTTTACTAATTAAATTTAAAACATAAATAAGAAAGTGTGGTTACTATTTTTAATATTTAATTTTAGAATAAATATTATATTTGGCCCCTTAAGTTTTTCATTTAGAATCACTCTAATCCCTCAAATTCGTTTTTGACTTTAGCATCGTTGAACTTACTTTTTGTCTCAATTTGGTCCCTCAATTGGTGTATACAATATTATCAACTATCATTCATCTATCCTCAAAGCTATCTCCCCACACTATATTGTCAAGTTCTTTATGAGTAACAACAAGAGTGCGTGGGATCTTCTTACAGGTATCTTTACAGACATCTTGAACAGCATTTAACAGCTTATAAACTAATGAATTATGCCCCCAAAAGCTCATTTAAAAACTGTGTTTGAGCTGGGAAGCAAATTGGCAGCTCTTTAGGGTATGAAAACCTAGTGAAATTAAGATGAGTGTAAAGAACATGATCATGTAGTGAAGCTTTCCATGATGGATGCTTACAGGTGTGGAAGTCATCTGTTATGATTATAACCACATTCTTGACAAGTTTAGTACTAATTTTCACCACCTATTCAATCAACATGAGAATGAGGACATCATGTATTCAAGCACTAGAACCAGTGACCACCAGTTTCAATGCGCTAGCTGTGTCACCTTTCATACTTTCTTTCCACCACGTATACTACCATTACCCGTTTTATTAAATTGTCTTTCTCATAAATAATTTAATTTATTTTATTAATTCTAATTGAATTTATATAAATATATCATTTTTTTTATTTTTGTATTGTTCTGTATTAATCAAAATTCACCAAATTTATTAATATTAGCAAAATTATTGAATAAATAAAATAATTAATAAATTAAATAAATATTTTCTGACCAAACTATACTTTTACATCCTGACACACTAATCCACATGAAGAGGTATATTTCATTATTATAAAAATAATTTTGTTAAAAAAATTTATATAATCTGCAATAAATTAATAATGAATCAATTTGGAGTAAATATGAATTTTCATTCAACTTTATTGCTAATATTAATAAATTCGACAAATTTTAACTAATGAATGGATCTATTTATAAGACAAAACCAAATAGAATACTACATATAATTTTCCACACCACAAAAGGTCTACATATAATTACATTAAATCTTAAGAAAAAATGGTATATTTATCCATATAATTAAACTCAACCTTAGAGGGGTGTAGTCGTAGACGTAATTTATCCAAAAAATATTAGGATGTTTTGAAAAATCTATGTTTCATATATATGATACAGTAAAATATGATAATCTTCGTATTGATTTTACAAACAAAATCAGAATAGTCTTTAAAGTAAACAGATGTACTCTAAATCAAAACATTGCATAGAGAGCAGCTGTAAACTTGTATATGAAAATACAATCTTCTGAGCAGGAGTTGCACTGGCTACGGGGTGCTGTATTTTTCATGCTTCACAGTCTTGGTGAAGTCACAAAACTGTTTAAATCTAGCCATTGTACTAGTTGCGGGACCTCTCATAATCAAACGTGCACTTAAATAATGGGAAGCGGGATGCTGATTTTGCCGTCTTCAAAGAGTTTAAGGGGATCTAATGCAAATCAAGGTGGCCACGAACCTGTCGAATATGTATTTTCATATTATCATCGAGCATTTGTTTCCTGTGACCTTCCATCTTCTTCTTCTGACACAGCGTTGTTATGTAATCTATACCTGAAGCATTTCCCAACCTATCTCAGTAGTACCATTTTGGTCTTATTTCCTGTTCCATTTCTGTCAATTCCCGATACTGATACCATTCAGCTCCAGCACTGCCAACAGGTAAAGGAGTACGGACAAAAATTTCCACAGGCTTGGGGACGTGGACAACTAAACTTATCTCCCCACCAGCTTCTACTGCACTTGTCTCGGATGATCTAAGAGATTGGCTAAATGGTTCTACTGATATCCAACCAAGCCCAGATATAGCCACATCACAAGCAGGTCTGCAATGTAGGTAAAGAATGAATCAGGAAAGGAAAATTTTAGAAGATCCATGTAGCCAGCTCTTCTTAAGTTAATACTATATGAAACAAGGAATTCCTAGGCTGTAGCCAATTTTCACCTACTTATCAACGTCATCATATTTTAATTGCAACTCGCGCTTTGTTTCAAGACCCATCCAGGTGTCTGCCTTCTGTTTTCCAGTTGGAGGAGTCAAGATGATCCCAACTTCTTTCTGAAACCATATATTTAAGCTCTCAGTTTCAATCAAGCTAACACCACCTGATATTTTAGCTGTGCTACAACAGTTGTATTCAAAATGGGGCCAGATGCAGAAATTATGGATCCAATACATCACACAACAATGTCAGTGATGTAGCAATGATCATCAGAAAACAACAGAAAACAAAGCTCAGAGTTATTTAATTGATTCGTATCTTACCTCGTAAAATTTATCTGCATCTTCAGTAGGTACCACATGGATTTGCAGTGCCTTGGGTCCATAGAACGTCAAACGTGTTTCTGGAAGAACTTTGATGACATCAATTCGGACAAGACCTCCCCAAAAAATAGAGAAACCAACCAAACCATTTGATTTGATTCGGTCTACCATCGAGTTGTCCAAAATAAGAAGAGGGTTCTGGTTTACACCAAAAGGAAAGGGGGAAAAGACAGTTTATACTTTATATGAATCTATGATCCATATCCAGACAAAAGATTGGGGAAGGCAACTTACTGGGAAAGATTGACCTCGAAGTCGACTTTGGGGTGCAAGAGCAGGTAGATCCTCTGAATGGATCACGGCAGCCTGTCTATGGTGCAGATGAACTCCAGGTGTGTCGTATAATTTCTGCACCAAATTGAAAATGATAACATTTCATTAAATTTGGGAATCATCAAAAGGAACAAATAGATACACTGAAAAAACATGGATTCGCCCAATAATGATAGATAGAGAATTACTTAGTTAATGACAACAGATTAACTGCATCAACTTGAAATTCTGTTATAAAAGTGTCTAAGGGCCTCTACTCTAGTTTCAACTTCAGAATTGTGGTCTAGCCACAGAAACTATCCCTTTTATTTCAATATGGTAGTCAAATAATTGTTCATGTTTTAGCTCAATAAAGCCATAGCAAGGGCACAATAGAAAGAATAAGAAAATATGTCTCATCATTAAATAACAAGGTTGCAGTTATGTAACAGTTGCATGCATGTAAAAGTTTGGATATTGGATGTGTTGCCGTATGTAAAAGTTGCATGCATAAATCAGCACCCATCTGATATTTGAAACTTACTCCTCCACCTAGGAAAGCTTCAATTTGGATTGGACCCAAAGTAGTTCCCGGAACAGCAGATTGAATTGGTTTGTATTTTCTCGCTGCAGCAGCTACGGGATCCTTATAAGACAACATTTCTGATGATAAACTGAGAGTGTGAGTTCAAGGCTATTCAACAAATACATGAATTAATTTGTGGTCTTAATAAACAAAACCAGACCACTGCTCTCAAGGACTTAGGGAGACGCATTCAAGTCTGAAATTAGTCAGAACATTCATGGCAAGAAAATTTTAGAAAAAAGCCTAATATGAGGGAAGTA
>NC_026148.1:10976597-10982457 GCF_000512975.1 Sesamum indicum | reverse complement strand
GGGGGGGGGGGGGGGAGGCTCCACAGCCAGTTCTCTGAATGTTGCTAATTACAATTAGTAACTGCTCAACTCATAAACCTGAGCACAATGCATGGGACTGAAAAGGAAAAGAATGTGGGTCAGAAAATATGCGAAAGTATCTGCAGTCGAGCTGCAAATCAACTACAAATTTCTTCCACTCAGAGATTAATGGTTGGCCACCATTATGGAATTGACAGTCCACCGGATTCCCGTCAAAGAAAAGTATCAAGTATAAAAGGAGAGATTAAAGAGATTCATAGACGAAATGGCATTTGTCATAGATTAATCAAAAGCTTTGTACTATATCCTAATGCTGAACTTCAATAATGGAAGACACGACAGAAAGTAAGGATAATAGCTTACTCAATAGAGCATTGATGAAAGCAGATTTTCCGACATTAGCTGAACCCTGTTAAATCAATGAACTACTAAATTATCCATTCCAAACTAAGAATCTGAAGAACTCAGATATACAAGGGCCAGGGAGAAGTAAGGGAAAAAACAATGGTAAAGTGTTGCAGTTGATATCAATTTTCGATATGGACTTACCAGGATGTAGACATCCCTTCCCTGAAATGAGAAATGGAGAGACATCAATTTTTAATTTAATAAAGACTAATAAAAGGAAACGAGATGATGATGATTATTTCCATGAACTACTATAGTATCTATTGGATATATACAATAAGATGGCTATGCCAGAGGCCAAGGGAGCACAAGATGACACCATCCCAACTCCCAAGAATATATGAAATACTGGAGGATAATCCCAAGTTTTACAGCACACCCATCTATTACCATTTACAACACCAGTTACAGAAAACAATAATCCACATCTATAAATATAAACAATATATCCATGATGCACAGTTCAATTTAGCCACTCAGGCAATTGAAAAAAATAAAAAAATATATATATTAAACTAAAATGTCTGGTTCTTGCATAATTGCATTACTATCTACTTCCTATCAGCGGCATCTTCCACTATAGAAAATATATTGTGCCTGGGTAACTCAAGTTTTCATGCTGTTCAGTTTTTCAGATTTGTGAAGAGATGAGGAAAAAGAACAAGATGAAAAAAATTAATGTTTTCTGATTCCATTAGATATAGGCAGCCTTTCAATACAAACAAGAGTAGAAAGTCTTTCTTGGAAAACAGACACAATATCATATTCCATCAGAGATCCATCATTTACTACAGTCCAACATTTTCCAGCTGGAAGGTGAGCTTCATATAACAATACCATGTAAAATTTAAAATACATTTGCATGCTTATTAGTTGCTTCTAACTCATTCATTTCAGGTCCTATATTGAATTTCTGAGTAACCTCAAACCATAAATGAGATGCAAACGGCAGCTGTATTAGGGAGCAATCCACCTTCTTCTCTTTCTGAATTTCTGAGATCACTCCAGCAATGCCCACCAAAGACTTGGAACTTGTCAAGTGCACACTCAATACACTGCAAAATTACCATTTTGTTGTAGCACCTTACATCTTTAGCGTCCATAGAAACATATGAAAAGTGCTATTTCCAGAAGAACCACAAGCATATAAAATATGACAAACTTGGTGCCTGGCTGACACCCAAACAAAACTTAATAGGGCATCTGCTTTCAATTTTTCAATCTGGTACACAGTCTGACCAGCAACACCTAAGCATGCCCCCAGAGCAGATTACACTACCATCAAGCGGCTAAGTGAGCACCTACAAGTATCATATTTCTACAATTCTAACTAGCAGTCATAACCATTTTTTAGTTACATCAGAACAAAGTAAGTTTTTAACTACAAAGGAAAAATTGAAATGTGTATACAGCACACTAGCACACCTGCATAGAGAAGACTAGTCAATGTAAAACAACTCACTTCAGTTTCTTCTTAACTGTTGCCTCCACAACCCAGTCACCAACACAATTGAGATCAGTTCCTTTTGGAAGAAGATCAACCTGAAAACATCAGAGATGAAAAAGCAATTTTCCTGAAATAATAAACAATCAAAACAAAAGCAAACGAGACATTAATTAGGAATTGTTTGAGTAATCAAGTATAACTTATTTCCTTTACCTTAGTTACAACTAGTATTATGGGATTTGCACCAGCAAGATCGCGGACACGGGCTAAAAAACTGCCATTAAAGTCCACTACATCAACCTATAAATAATTAGCCACAAAATCTGCAATTAGAGAATGATACAAATATGCAACCTGTAATAATGAAAAACAAAGTATAAAACTGTAGGCATGTACAAACAGCTGTAGTCACTTGAAAAGGAGGAAGTTTGAAGTTGTTCCCAAATTCATAACCATAAGGTAATATAATCACCAGTTTCACTACAAGAGCTTTCTCGTGACGCAAATGTGATAGCTTTTCACGAAGCTCTTCTGCCGTAACAAATTGTTTTCCACCCGAATACCCTCCATTCCCACCAACAGCAGTAATCATATGGCCATGGGACAGGAGCCTGCACCTCCCACATAACACCGTTCTTAGCTGCCTATGTTTCTTCTTCTGCACACCCACATATAAACACATGAAAGATCGATTAACCATAGAAGTCACTAGTATTTCAGCAAATTAATACTTACCAGATTATATGTTTCAACCTCCACGTAACCCGGAGCATCGGCCTCCGAAGTCTGTAACGGGGCTCCACAGCCGTAACAGCTAGGCCCAGTAAAAGAAGAAGCTTTCGCAGCCTTTTGTTTATTCTTCTTCTTCTTCTTTTCCTTTATCTCCGCAAGAACGGTGGCGGAAGCAGCTGAGGATTGGTGACGCTGGAGGAAAAGGTCGCCTCGGGTAGGGGCGGAGGGTCCGGAGCCATCGGGTTCGGGTGTGGACAACGAGGAATTGGGGGAATCAGTTTGGGCGGATTTGCAAATGATGAAACTGAGTGGTTTTCGACAGTTGAATCTGGGGGGAAAGGATTTGGGGTAAGGGTTTTGGAAGGAATAATGTGTGCGGAATGCGGAAAGAGAAGAGAGAGAGAGGGGTTTAGGCGCCAACGCCATGGATGATATAACTCTGTTGCGACAGCGTCGATGAAGACGATATGTTTTGTTATTTACCGAAAAAGTCGCGCTCTTCAGTAGGATTCACAAATTATGCAAAGTTGCAAACCCGCTTTATCAATTTATGTGGGACCAGTTGGCTTTATGAACAATTGGGTGGAATTTCCTTTTTCGTCCTCCAGGGGCTTTTAGTCCTTTTTTCAAAAATATATATATTTATTTCCCGTAAATTTAATAATTTTAACATATTTTATCTTATTATTGCTTAATTAATAAATAAATTTATTTATGTAAAATACATTTTAATCTTTTAATTTTTTTTAAAATTATGTGATGTATTTCGTCTCTTAATTATAGCTTATTTATCATTTTAATTAAAACAACAAGTATTTACAACATCTTTATATATCACGTACATTATTAAAAATACGTAGCAAAAATAATGAATAGTAATTTACCCTCCTATTATATTAAAAATAAACAAATTATCCCCTATAATAAAAATATAACAATTTATCCCCTATGTTTTTAAAAATAAAACAATTTATCTTCCTATCAAAGGAATAAGGAGATTAATTGTTTCATTTTAAAAAATATAAGAAAGTAAATTGTTGTATTTAAAAAAATATAGAGAGATAAATTGCTATTTATTTTTTTTATAAGAAAATAATTTGATTATTTACAATATTATAGAAATTGCTTGCATTTTTCTCTAACAAAAATCACCGTATTCTATTTTATAGAATTGATGCAGGCATTTACCATTTCTAAACTCAAACTACATAAATAAAATTCCATTTTTGCTACAAGATTAACACTAGGAAAATTACAGATCACAAGCAAAATTAGACTCCAACTCCATCAGAAATGCCCCTCAAGGAATCAGGAACCTGAGTAGGGAACACCACATTATCATACAGGATCCCAGCAATGGCTGCTCCGATCAAGGGTCCGACCCAATAAACCGCTTGGTTCTTGAAACTCCCTCCAATAACAGCAGTAGCGAATGAACATGCCGGGTTCATTGACCCACCTGTGAACGGCCCGGATGCCAAAATATTGGCTCCGGCTATAAGCCCGATTGCCAGTGGCCCAATGGTTCCCATAGCTCCCCTTCTCGGGTCAGCAGACGCGTATACAGTGTACACCAGTGAAAATGTCATCACACCCTCCAATATGGATGCTCCGAACCCGGTCATTTCCTGTGGAATCGGGTGGAGAGGAACTTGCTATGCATGGAAAAATTACGAGACAATGTAAGATCATTGCGAAAAGAATGGGTGGTTCTGTACGTAATTAATCCATAGTTGAGAGTATCTAGTGCAAATAACACAAAGCTATTAACATTAAATCATTACTCAAACCGACTTTTAATCACGGTCTTCTTTACCTGTGCAACGGTGGTTGTTTTCAGCAGAAGACAAGCCATGACGGAGCCAAGCATCTGCGCGATCCAGTAGAAGATGGCCATCGGAATACTAATATGTCCGCCGACCGCCATGCCGAAAGTAACCGCCGGATTCACATGCCCACCGGATACATTGGCAGAAATGTAAACCGCCACGGAAAGTGAGAAGGCACTCGCGACGGCAATCACTACCAGACTCGAAGAATCCCGCCCTGCATCGGCTGTCATCTTCCCTGTAAGGCACAAATTCAACAGAAAGTTTACTCCATCTGTCGAAAAATGTATAGCTGGAGACTTATAGATGAGGGCATATATACCCGAAGCCATGGTGGCGCCGACGGCAGCGAAGACGAAGAGGAAAGTTGATATGAACTCAGCGACATATGATCTGAGAGCGACGGACGCGACGGAATGCCGGAAGCAGGATTTCAGGGACGCCATTTTTGTGAATTTGAAGCTTTTGGATGATTAAATTTGCAGCTATTGATTGATGAAGGGTTCGTGAAATCAGTTTGTGAAGATGAAGGAAAGAGGAGATAATGGGTGGTTATGTAGTTCGGAGGGAATTTTGTGAAGTTGCGACGGTTTATGGAGGAGTTTGATTTCAAATTTTAACGGCCACGTTTGTTCTATGCTGAACATGAAGTTGCCATTTTGCCATCGTATTTTTTTGGAAATTGCGGTTTGTACTCCTAATTTTAGGTTAGATTACATTTAGTACCTTGAGTAACAAGTCTATACTATTATTGACACGCCATTTTTGTGTGCATACGACAAACAATATTTCACGTTGTAAAATATATTATATAAAAAAATATAACATATTAATTGGACAGTTAAGTTCATATAAAATTTGTAAAATTAAATAAATTAGTCATCTTAAGTATTTCTTTATCACAAATAATGCAAAAGTGTCAAAGCCGTCATTGTGTGTTTATAACACATCTTTTGTTTAAAATACGTATCCCCTAAAACAACTAATTTGGTGTGTCAAAATAATATTTCTAAAATATCTTCACAATCTTGATAATTTACCGACCCCAATTTGGTGTGTCAAACATAGAATTTCCGAAAGTATCCATTTTTTTTTGTATATCTTAATTATCTTCCATCTATCATCTATGATTTTCATCCCTACTTCACATCCACATCGAGTGTACCTGTCCGCATGTATGAAGTAATATTTATCCTTGAATAACAAAGATCGAAGAAATAAAAAGTGAGTGTTTTTTAAGTAATTTCAAATAATGCATAAATTAGCTCACATGAAATCCCTTCCAGATACACAGGATTAAGAATTATAATGACAAATGGAACTTTTTATGGGATTCAAACTTTTACAGAAGGCCATAAATAGTTCAAAACGTTTCAAGTTCCATAAACTTTCACCGATTTTCAACCCATGTTGATCACCTCTT
>NC_026148.1:10956415-10976524 GCF_000512975.1 Sesamum indicum | reverse complement strand
AGTAGGAATTATAAGGGAACTTTGAAATTATTTTGATTTTATAAAAATACCTTTCACTTCAGAGCACCACTTCATCTACAAGCAGGGTTTTGGAATGGATGAGAGCATAACAACTCATACAACTTCCTTCCCTAAACTATTAAGTGTAATGTTTTTAACTCCACAAATCTTTTTGACAAGGTAAAAATGGGTCTCCAGCCAAGATTTTGGCTCGGACGAGATTTGACCATACACAATCAAGCATACGATAGGTGTTTGTCATGTAACGCTATCAAAGAAACTCAGAAGACCGAGAAATGCACTGATTTGCAATTTCATCAAACATAATTGCCCCTGAGAAATTGTACAATATTCTAGCAAAAGGGCTTAAAAATTCGTACCACTTTAGTCTCGTATAGTTGCGAGGAGAAATAAACTAAAAATTCAACTTTTGAAGGCCATTCTGTAGTGTATAAAAATAGTACCTTGTTTTGAGTTTCTATAAAGGTTGCATTTCTACGTTAGCTCGGTCAGCCCCATTAGTAGAGAGTGGTGCTGAGTTATGGCTGTCACTTGCAGCGCTCATTTCTTGGATTGGAGGTGGATTAACTACAGTAATTGGGACGAAGGTTTCATCTAATAAGCGTCCTTTCAACTCCCTGTGTTCTTGGCATAGGGCACACCAATGCATGCAGCAGTGCACCATGCAAGGATCACATGGTGAATTCTGCATCCAACATTAATATTAGTACATAGTAATCAACAGTGAAACAGCAATCAGAGAGAGAGGAGAGGCACACAAGCTCAGAATGGACACTTGATAGCGCAACCGTAAGGATGGAATAATTTAGTTGAAAGGAAATATAAGGATTGTATAACCTCGAGATGATACTTCTTCTGCAACGATTGCCTCACAAGACCAGTGTATATTCCGCACATCCACCAACTGAAAAGCAAACCCTCGCAAATGAGAAATGTAGTCCTTGGGTCGATCATACCATGTAGGCCTGCAGTTACGGCAGCAAATGCAAGACCGCCCTCTATGAAAACGGCATGACAGATGCACGGCCAGGTCCATGGAGTATCTTCTCTTATTTGTTCAACATTGCGGCCAAACAAGACACAGGGGCAAAATAATCCTGTCCAGCCTGTTGCAGACCCCGAAAACAAACAAAGAATCTTTGGAGTCATAAAACATGCTGATGTATTCCAAGAAGTGAGGAAGCAGTGAGCAATGGAAATAAAACTCAAACTGTACTTTGGTATAGAGTAATATTCGCTCATTTCCATCTTAGCATATAATTTTGGCAGTTGGTACCAATTGAAGAATGCCACTAAATGGTTTTGGCATTTCAAAGAGAATTAATCAGCCGATAAATATCCGCACTACATGAGAATTCAACTTCAAAATCCCAAAGACCAAATTGAACACCAAATTCAAATCCACAACCAGCCGTCATAAAAGTACTGGTACACAGAAACAACATTTATACTCACTCAATATTGATTCGAGACCTTAGCAGTCACACTCTGCCTCCTTTTCTTCCCTTGCCACGCATAACTAGCTCAAAAACTCTTTCTTTTACTCCCATGAAAGAAAAAGAAAAAACCACTAACAATTGTACTCTGGCATGCAGACAACTTATCTAAATTATAAAACTTGGGATTTTTACATGGCTGCATAAATGTTATTGAACCACAAATGAGTGCTTTAATTAGTTAAAAATGTGACTGAGCAACTATCCCCTGCTCGCTATGAGAAGTTTAACTTCTTTTTCATTGTAACAGTATGGAACTCACAACTTTCTGTGTCTTGAGCACATTCACAGATCCCAGTAGTCCAAGGTTCATCTGCAGGGGCTTGGTAACTTTCTGGTAAAGGCTGTCCACACTCATTGCACTTGTGAACGTGTAACTGCAGAATGAACAACACAAATCTAAAACTTCCAGCAGATGAGAAGTTTGGCGAAAAACAAGATTGGACTATGCGAAAACCACAAAAAAAGGTTCTCATGAAACCAACAAAGTGATAAATGTTCAACTGGGATTTTATAAAGACTCACAAACAATAATCTCGAGCATTACTTCACCTTAGAAGGTAAAAGTGAACCAAGAACATCGTATTCCAACTTGGAATTTAGGTTTCTCCACTCATAAAGTAGAGCAATAGATACCTTAGGATTATAACCAAGAGAAGAGCATGTTGCAGAATCAAGATCACTCTTTGATACTTAGTTGCTCTGGGAATCAACCAAAGTTTTTCATAGTATCAATAATTACCGACCAAGAAGCACAAAATATTCTAGGTAAGACAAACACATCAAAATGCAAGAAAATAACCTTATCCGAGTGTAGTCGAACCACAAAAAGGTGTAACACACACAAGAGATGATCCCAGATGAAACGCCACACTATACTCGGAAATGTCACAGTATAACCCGTCTAGCCTATACACACACACACACACACACACATATATATATATATATATGCACACACACACACACAGAGGGGGAGTACCTGAGGAACATCAATGGGCTGATTAAGCTCTCCGGGACTAATTTCCTCCACCGGCGCTTGTTCTTTCGTCAATTTAACATAACTCGACGGGTGATTCATTTCCTCCGCCATTCTTCAAAAGATCTGAAACCAAAAAAACAAAACCCAAATTCTCAATACAATTCCATTTCATGATCCCTTGTTCCCTTCAAACCCAAATTGTCCACAAACAAATCACCTTCGTTGCACAAACACACACATTATGCTATACTCACAATATACAGTTGTGTCGCTGAGTCAACTGATGCGGATCAGCTGCTGAGCAATGCAATGGAATTGAAGGGAAGATTGGAATTGTTGGTGGGGTGATTCTGGTGTGAAAATCAAAATCCTACAGTGTAGGGGGGTAAGAAATTGGAATTCATTTTCCTGGTCCCAAAGCAGTCCACTCTACTTATTACGGAAGACTCGCAGGTTGGTCCTGCACAGCGTTTATCTTATGTGCTCGCATACACGTTCTCTACCCAATCAAGAGTCTCCACGTGATTGATAGTCTTAATTGTCCAAGGATTTTCTTTGTTGTCTTTAAATAAAGAGACTAAATTATAAGGAGTTGCTCTAATATTTTAACATAATTACAAATTTTTTTAGAAATAATTACATTCTTTTATAAGATTTGATGTAATTATATATAATTTTTTTGTAATTTAAAAAGTATATTTTGCACTTTTAAAATTTGCTTTTGTTTAACAAATTTATTGTTTCATTAATTAAAAATTACTAAATTTGCTGATATTAATAAAAAACTAAATAAAAATTAATATTTATCTTCGATTTATTATCAATGACTTG
The DNA here is from genome assembly GCF_000512975.1 of Sesamum indicum. Taxonomy (NCBI): domain Eukaryota; kingdom Viridiplantae; phylum Streptophyta; class Magnoliopsida; order Lamiales; family Pedaliaceae; genus Sesamum; species Sesamum indicum. The sequence goes on along the minus strand of NC_026148.1, from coordinate 10,973,194 downwards.
TTACAGGACAAATATCAGCAAATTTAGTGAATTTTGATTAATAAATGTGACTTATTTATTAGCCTAAAGCAAACTTTAACGGTGATAGATGTAATATTTCAAATCACAATGAGATCTACATGTAATAAAACTAAATTTAGAAAAAGAGAGTATAATTATCTCATCTTTTTATTATTTAAAAAATTATTAATATTTCTAATTTTTAATAACTAGCACTTTTAATTTCAATAAAAATTTAATAAACGCTTATTTTAAACACTTGCGAAAACCATAACTTAATATTGACCTATCTTCATTAGTTAATTTTTTCAGACCCAACCTACATAAAATATACCCTAATACTAGGGGAAAAATTCAAGCAAATTTATAAGGAATTGCACCAGAAAACAAATGAGATTTTGATATCTCCATCTATTTATACTATATATTAAGTGTGAGAATGTTACAAGCAAATAATTTGATATGTTTTTCTCAATGAAAATTGTCTAAATTAATCATATCTAATAAATAAATGCTGATGTGGTTTTTTCTATTTATTTTTCTTTCATTTGCATTTTGTTTTCAACTTTCTTTTCTTTTCAAATTATATCCCCTCTTTTGCCTCTAAATATATATGTTTATAATCTTTGACCATCTTATTTGGTGGAACAAATTCAAATGAATATGTTGAGATTGTTATTTATATTGAGAATAAAGGAACCCCTTCAAAGTAAATTTTTAATATCTTAAAAAAAATCCATCAACTTAAAAATCTCATGAAATGGGCTTTTTGGATTATAAAAAGTACTTTAATGGGTTTTTTAGATATAAAAAATCTTTTAAGGGAGTTCTAGTAAATTTTTATTTGTAAAAGAATATCATAAAAAAAAATTTAATAATTCTATAGGTTGAAATTAGGCGAATACTATCTACTATTTGCAAAAATATAAATACACCATTTGAAATTGTAATTATAATTCAATCGACGCCTCTTTGAGAGCAAAAACGTACAAGTATTCCATCTGAAATAAATCAGAACAAAAACCCCTCAACGTGTCTCATGATTTTATAAAAATAAGAAGTACTTATGTAATTGAACTTAATTTCAAGGGATGTCCAATGTAATTTACTCTAAGAATTATGCTTGTAAGCTTGTGTGCTACATTTCAATATTCATTATGGGCCTGAACCATTTTGGGCCTTCACCAATTTCACAAGAGTCCATGTTTTCTCAGATCCAACCCAATACCACAACTACTTTGGGGTACTTTCCCATTTTCAATCCAACAGCATATCACTTCGGGCCCAAACAAAACTTTATACCCAAACAGAATAACATTTTGGGTCTGCAGCAAATTCACCAGTCTTCAGGTTTCCAATTTGCATGAAAAAGAGTGTTTTATTCCATATTTTCTATTTTTATTTTTATTTTATTCCGATTCAAAGCATAAGGCTCAACTCAAAGTTTTATTCATGTCCAAACATATAAAAAGAAGACATGAAATAAACCTTTTTCATATCACAAAAAACTAAAGTAATTGAAAAAGAAGCGCATGGAACAAAATAAAACTAATATAATTTTTTCTGTCTGCAAAATAGTTTTCTCTACGAAGCTTATAAGCTTTTATGCTTAATAAATGAGCTTATAAGCTTAGCATTCTAATATTCTATTAAACTTTTATGCTTATTCAAATCTAGACGTGTGGGGGAAAAAGAGAAAAAAGAAGTCAACTTAAGTGTAACATAGCATCGGAACAAGTAAATTCCATATAAATTCTTTGGGTAGCAAGTATATCATCATTAAACACAAATTTTCTCATGTGCAGGACTGAAACAAGAATCTGCCAACAATTACCAAAACTCCTGAACATTCTTGTTCATGATGGCCAATTTCTGTACCAACCAGCCCATGCAGAAACCAACCCACTAATCCCTAGTGTAACAGCATGGTTGCAGAAAGGGTTAGGCTCAATATCAGCCAACGCAATGATCAAGTCTGCCAAATTAGCAGCCACAGCCATCAATCTCATCACCCTGTCACCCCTGATGTTCTTGATCTTCCCTTTTGAATCTTCTGATTCATCCCCTGATTTAACTATCCTTCTCTCTGCCTTAATCCCCTCTTGAATCAGTATAATATCAGAAACCATGAAGAATATGTAGCCGAAGGACTCACCAAATGCTGATATGAAGCTCATTCTCCTAGCCAGTTTTGCATCCAAGACTCCAATTCTTGATAGCCAAAGGAAATGGTCAAAGAAGAAGTAAACCATTTCACCTGCATTAGAAAGCACCGCGAGGAGACGGAACGTCGTTGTCGTGCCTGGATTCCGCCTCAGTGCGTTGAAGCCGGTGAGGAACCGACCCGAGCGGAAGGCTTTCCGGCTGAGGCCGGAGGCGACTTCCCATTGCTTGGCCCTGGTGGCAGCATCAGGGTGTGTTTTCTCTACATGCCAGTGGACTAGTTTGGAGACATATTGGAAAGTCTTGACAAGCTTGTCAATCCCATCTCTCTTTGCTAGAAAGATTACAAGTTTGTCTACTGTGTCATTCATTGTTGGTTGAGTTGTGGAAGGTGTTGAAATGGGCTTGTTGAGGAGGTTTTGTAGAAATTTAAAGAGAGAGAGTGGCCACAAATATTGTGGTTCTTGGATAAAACCAAGTGATACATGTGGTTGGACTATATTGTTTTGTCTTCTGCTGTATTACCATCAGAAGGGCTTATGTAATTTTTCTTTTGCAATTTTGGCAGCAAAGCTTCAGAGCCACCAATTTCAGATCCCTTGTGTATAACGTTGTGTACAAAAAATTCAGATTTAAAGGGTGAAGATTGGTCTATATTATTAGAAAATCTACAATCCAGTCTACCACTAGGAAATCCTCTTTCTAACTGTTAGCTTATACTTTTTATTTATGGAGTGGATGCAAATTACATTCTGGTAATAAACCCCAAAATCAAATGCCTTAGGTTACAAGGTTCTGCCGAATTTTATAACATCAGCAAGCATTCTGCTAGCTGAGCAAGATGAGTACTTGACTGCTAAGACCATAAAGTCACTCGAATTTGGTAACTATCTGCTACGGTGAACACTACCAGAGCAACAAACAGCAATATCTGAAGATAAATGGAACTTTCAGGAATTCACAAAGTAAAATGAATGATTTTTAAAAATAATGTTGTGTTTCATAGTGATCATCACTTTGTTACACAAGTATTAGATCAAAACTGTCTCTCGCATGTTGCATAAACACCATTTCAGAAAATACAGGAGGAGTTTTGTCCTGAAGTATGACTCTACAGTTTTCAGAAACATGTTCTATATCATGGCGACCAGAGAGCATGAGCATCGTGCCCCTTCGGATAAAAAGTAGGCAATGCTTTAACTTGGGTCTTTGTATAGGGTAGAGTTCTCTACTTACGTGAACAAGAGGAACTACCTGTGTTCTCCACAAGTAAACCCAAGTAGAGTCCTGGATGGAATCCTTGATTATGTTAATTACATAGAGCTTTTCAAGAAGGGGTCGTATTGGAATTTTGAGCATGGGCCCTAATCCAGCCTCACACCGCGCATTTTACAGACAAGGTTAGCTGTTGGAAGATCAAGCTGATTTCCTGAATCTGATTTTACAAGATCCTTGAGCTGATCTGTTGGTGTTGAAAAACAGGTATGAAATGTAGAAAGAACCGGAGGGATGGGCATTGATAGAGCTGAAAGCACATTGCTCAAGTATTCAATATCGACAGACAACTGCTGAGCTCCACGGTCTGTTATCTTGTGGATCCCACGCAACTGCTCAATATAAAGAGCAGTGGCTCCCTCAGCAACCTATAAAAATTAAAAAAGATTAGACTAATTGGTTGAAACTGTTGCAGTAAACATTGATTCTGAATTCCAGGACATATAATAAGCTATACTGCTCAGGCACTGATACCTGATATCCGTGTTATAGTGATGAAGGCATCACGTATAAACAGGAGTGTAAACCACAAAGTTAAAAGTCTTAGCTGTTACCTTGAACATCCATTCAGTTGCAAAGAACTGTGCCTCCTCAGCATTGGCATCACTGTTGGAAATACCCTCAGCAAGGGGCTCCAGTTGTTGGGGTAAAGTAAGTAGGTATTCACCTACATTGGTCACATAAGACTGAGGGTAGGCACTAAAGCTGGGAACAGGAAAAGCGCTAGGTTCTTCAACAGAAGACCATATGGGCAGACGAGACAAATCACTAAAGTGTTGTCTCACTTTCAATATAAGTACATCATAAACTAGCTCATTGACTGCCTCCGCAAATGCCGCAACTCTTTGAGAAGCAAGTGGAAGGGCATGAAATCGGGGATCTTTTGACTGCAAGAACAATTATAAGGGTACACATGAATATTAGATGTATCAACAGATAAAAATCTATAGTATAGGTAAATAACATAAAACAGATTTCCTTAAGTGAAAGATGGTCTTTCAGTAGATTAATCTAATTGTTTCTTTCAGAGGGATAGGTTTTAGTAACCTTTTCTAATATTGTTACTCTTTGAGAATAACCAGTGTAAATTCAACGGTTGAAGATCACTTCGTGTTGGAAAATTTTGGAAACACACACAGACACAAAAAAAAGTTGTTTTCCAAAAAATTTGACCACACTTCTGTCATGTCAAGTACCTGCTCTAAAAGGTTAAAAAGTTTTCGAGCCTTTTCAGGGACATCGACAAGCCGAAGAGCTGCCACATCCAGGGAAGCTTTTCCAGCTGTAGACAAATTCCCACTTCCATCATCATTATCCACATGTGACTGGTTTTGATCAAGACTTGAACCATAAACAGAAAATGACAAATTAGTGCTCAATCGAGCAAGAGTAGACCGCAAGGAAGCTTCAAAAACTGAAGTTCGGCTCGTCAAGCAATCAGCAACAGTGAGAATCTGTAAAGCACCCTGGACAAAAGACCATTCCTCCTCATTTGACATGAAATCAACTTTTCGTGCATGTGAAGCTCCGTCCTTCCTGTCTGCTCCTGTTTCCTTCTTTCCTCCAATAGTTTCTGCCACCACATCCACTCCGCAGACTGCTCTCAGTGATTTTAGGTTTCCCTGAAGGGTGGAGATGTATTGTAAAGTTACATCATCGAGGGCAAGGATTAGCTCATCTGCCTCTGAACCACCAGTAAAGCTAATGCATCTCTCTGTGGCAGCTTCAAGAAGAAGAATGACTTGTGGGATAGATTCTTCCATTCTTCGAACTGTTTCACTGAGCTCTACTCCCTGCACACCAATAATACGAGTACTAACTCCCCTGAGATCAAGACTTGAAATTCCAGCAGACAGCACTCCACGCTCCATTTGCCCATATCTATTACCAATTAAGTAGCAAGTTATTTAATAAATAATTGGTTAAGCAATGAAATATTAGTTGGATGGGTCATGTATACAAGAAGCATCTCTTGATACCAGTCTCCAAGTTAAACAAAACATATTCAACCAGAAAATTCTATTGGAAATATTATAACATCTAGTCCCCATCTTCTTCAGATATCTTTTTGCGGCGCAAACATCTACCCCAGAAAACAATGGTCAAAACCGGTTCCTTAACCAACCAACCGAAATGTTCCAAAAGAAGCATACATCAATGAAAAGGAGAAAATGTGCCACACAGGCAAGTATCATTGTTAAAAATCAAATGTGCTAACCTTTGTTTAAATGTTTCATATGGAAGGTAGACTGTCTTCAGTGTATCCAATAACACATGAAGATCTGAATCAGAAAACAAATGTTGAATATTCCTTGCAAAACTCCCTGTTATGTTGTGTAGTTCTATCAGAGCCTCCAGATGCTTAGTCTGAATTTTGACACCTTTAGGCAAATCCCCAGATAAGATGTCTAATATACCTGAAACCAGACACAAGAAGACATCATCATGGTATTAAACATTGCAAAGCAATATTACAGGTGAAATCAACTGCCAAGGAATACATGACCAACAATGAAAGCAGTAAATTTGAGAAAAATGACCAACTCCCCAGGTCATCTAAAAAGATTAAAAGAGATATAAAGTATAACCTTTGGCCAATGCTTTAGTCTCAGGTACAACATCTCCAGTAGCAAGATTAACACGGGATACAAAACTAGAACCAACAGATGACATTGCCTCGATCAACAATTTTGGGACAAGAGTTCTGTAATCTTCAGGAAAAGCAAGCATGCACCTGTCGAGGAGAATTTACATGGAAGACTGAGTATCTGTATCATCATACTCTACTAAATATCCAAATGGCACTAAAAGAAGATGGATTTTCCATATATAAGGTTGGAAAGAGTCTGAAAGCATTCCGTGTAGCTGATAAGGAAATTCACATTCACAAGCTTAAACATATACAGTTCAATAATAAGTACTTGTTTTCATCATGCACAGGAAGAAGCTCAGAGGGAATACATATATTAGGACATCCTAAGTCCCCCCCGCAAAAACATCAGCGGCACAACTAAGGAAAATTAGCTACAAGTAAATATCTGTGAGAATCTAAACAAAAAGTACCACTTCCATTCTTGTTCAAGATAAAGCAGCAACTCATCATAGAAACTCGGTAACCAGCGTGCGAACGACATTGTCTGCATATTTGACTGTGAATTAAAGCTACTGGCCCTTTCCACTTCATTCTTCTCATTTGCAAGTTTACTAGATTGTTGCCTTAAATCAAATTCTTCCCAGAGCTTCTTTATGGTTTTGAGGTGGACTTTGGTGTAGTAACTTTCCAAAGACTTAAATCTCCCAATTCGAATGAGGATTCCCCTCATTTCTTGAGCGACATTAACCTACAAAAGAAGGAAAAATAAATGAATGCCCCTGTCAAGTTGTCAGGAAAAGCACTAGGGAATAGATAAAGAATGTAGATAACAACTTTTGTTTTCGGATATTCGCCTCAAAAGTCAAAAAGAAAATGATGAAGGAAGCTACCTTTCTATTGTTCAATGAGTCTGTTAGACGGGGCTGAACCATTGAATCCAGTCTATCTTCTAGAACCTCAAGCTGCTTCCTTATATTAGCAAACTCAGCAACCTGATAATCATGAACTCATGAATCATAACTCTTTCACAGATTCTCAGCTGCGACATGATTAGTTGTTTGGAATGCTTAAAAACTTACTTCTCCAACTGCAGTCAGACAATGTCTCATGTTCGCAAGCGTATCTGCTGCCCGTGGGAGATCACCACTGGCAAATACATCCTCTACAGTCGAGCTCAACTGCGTCAAACCTGCAGCATCCTGTTCAACAGCAGAAACACTTTCACCAACCAACAAGAAACAGAGAATCAATTGACAAAACAGCTCCATCCCAAATAAAGAAATCTAAATCATAAAAAACCTGCAGTGTCTCATATGCAGCTTCCATCCTCTGCTTGACTGTATCAACTTTGGCGAGGGTTGCAATGGATTCTGCAGAGGATCCCTCAGCCTGCAGACAAAATTAAAGTTGACACCAGAAAGTCATCAATACAACCACTTTCCCACGCATGACAAAAAATTCTAGTTGCAACTATGGTACTTAGATATTATGCATATACTAGAGTCATATCAAAACAGTCTACGTCATTGAACAAATTGCTCAGAGGAGTGCATCCACCAACTCAGTTCGGGACCTTCAGTTTACTTCACTGATTTGATTTTACCTATATCCCTACACAAACTCCGATCTTCTTCTTCAGAGCCCACATTAATTTTGAGTTAGATCCACACTCATGAGACTTCTTAAATTTTCACATGGGAAGATTTGGTTTTAATTCAGAAAAGAAAGAGAAGCACCTGTACTAACAATAAGACGATGAAATCCAGCAGCAACTTTTTTTGTGTTAAGGCATGTATCCTATTTACACCTAAAACAACTGAACTATAGTTTAAAAACATTTGCTTTTTTGCTCAATCCAAGCGGCCATAGAACTGTTTAAATCATCATCTGAAGACTTCCTCCCTAATTTGAGCTAAAACAAAAAGAAATTACATTATCGAGTAACAAAGCGATAATGATAGATAAAAAGATAGGAGCTGCACTACCTTTTTGAGGAAGAGCAGGATGTTGGCGACAGAGGAGCGGAGGGAAAGTGCTTCATCTCGGAGGCGCAGGACATCGCGAGAGGCGCGAGGGACGCGTAGGAGTGCGGCGGAGCTCTGCTCCTCGAGTGAGGCGGCGATCTCCTCCGACACCATCTGCAGCCTCATCTCCAGATCCACCAGGTGCTTCTCGACCGGGTCCTGTGGGTGCCTCTGCTGAACTGCTCCATTTATCCATTTCTTCGGGTCGAATTTCTCCTCCGAGAAGGCGCTCAGATCCACCATCATCTTGGATGTGTATTCCGTTTTCCGATGGATCAAGTTGTGTGGGTTTTAGCTTCACCGGCTGGTTTAGGCCTTGAGAGAGATCGGTTACTGAAATCGCTGGTGAATTCCTTGAACGAAACGCGATTATTTGCATTTGCGCTTTAGTTGGTTATGAGTCACGACTTATGAGAAGTCCAAAAGAAAAAAATTAATTGTCAAAATAATTTATTCCATAATTAATTATGGAATCGCAAGCCCAAACTAAATTTTAGTCCCACCTCTATTATTTTTTGCCAAATTATCAATTACATTCATTAAATAATTTTTTAATTTGTTCACCTACTTTAAGGGCGAGGTTAGTTTTAAATTTTAGTCACGATCTACATGATTAATTATAAAATTATAAATTTAAATGTCATAATTATTTTTTAGACGATTAATTATTATAAATTTAGTATTTTTTCATAATTAACCATTTAATCATCGAGTCAAAATGCCTCAATAAATTTATAAAACTTATTTATATTATTGTAAATTTTTGTCGTGCCAATATTTGAATACATCAAATTTATCCTTTAATTGATTTTTTCTCTTCAAATAAAATTTTGGTTAGAATACTAATTTTTTAATATTTGAATTTCATAATTTTTTTTTTTTCTGTCAATCCATTACGTGATGTTTCTGTCTCCCTTACTTCTCCATGTTCTTTTGTTTTTATTTTTTCTCTCCCACTTTACATGTTTTTTATGGCTTGAATGGATTTTTTTGATTCATTTTTGATATTATAGGGTGGTAAATTAACACTTAATTTTTTTTCTTTCAGGAGGTTTTTTCATATCACAGTCCGGTGGAATGGATTTAATCCATTTGAAATAATTAGCCATTTCCCATTAAAACATAAGTTATCTATTGAAGAATAGAAGGTTATTCACAAATTTTACTCTTGAAGTAATGGCCAAATGCAAGAGATCACTAGAAAACTTATACAGAAATTTAGAGTGTGGGCAGTAGATCATCAAGGAGATCTTCCAATCTTGATTCAGTGGATAGTTGGACCACCCATGCATCTTCACACAGATCATTGGATGGTTCAATGCCGCTAATTTCCGCCAAAATCTTCACTACTTCAGGCATTCTTCGTCTGCTTTCAGGGACAGTGGCAACACAATCCATTGCTGTTTGCAACATATGTAGGATAGCCTCCTCCTCATCTGGATACCTCAAAATCTCTATATCAATTACCACAGCAATCCAATCGTCATGACTAAAAGATTGAACCCAATTCACTAGCCAAGTGACCTTGCCATCAACCTCAGTCCACTTATCTAGCTTGCCAGAGACAAGTTCAAGTTGAATAACTCCAAAGCTGCAGACATCAGAAGCTTGGGATACTTTTGTGGTGTCTTTGACTTCAGGGGCGCAGTAGACTTGAGTTCGCAATGTGGACCGTCGTTTCGTCAATTGTGCTAATCCAACATCCGAGACAAGGCTGTATTTTTGTCCATTTAGGAATACATTGGAGGAATTTATATTTCCATGCACAAGCTTATCTTGACGGTGGATGTGAGCAATACCCCTTGCTGCACCTACTGCAATTCTCAGTACGGTCGTCCAGTCTAAAGGTGTATTACCAGTGCCCACAGAGGAGAAAATGGATTCAGAGTATTATCATCATAGTTTATGAACTAACTACAAATTTTACCTTAAATAAGGATGTGAAATTGGCATGCAAGTATCTCTCAGGTTAATCAGCAAGTGAATTTGGTTGCTAAAACTAATTCTCACATGGAAAAAACAAGAGCAAACTAGTTATACATACCATGTAGCCAGGCAGATAAATTTCCATGATTCTGATAATCATACACCAAGAGTACTTCTTCCGAAAAGTAGTATGCCCTTAATTCAGCAACATTTTCATGCCTCATTCTTCCAATAACCTCAATATGCTGCTGGAATTCCATGTGTAGCATTGACATCCTTCAATCTCTTTACCATGATAGTGTTTCCATTGCCTAATCTTGCCCTGTAAGAAGTACCAAATGTATCTTTCCCAAGAACCTCAGCTGAAGCCCTTAACAAATCCTCAAGGTCAAATGTGGCAGTACTATCCTCAAAAAATATTAGTTTCCTTTCTGAGGAAACACTATTTCCTGTGATTGTCATATTAAGATCCTCCAACATTTTCACCACTTCAGAAATTTTAGGTCTCTTGTTTATTGATTTTGCCACACACCTTACTCCTATTTGCAACAATTTAACCATCTCTTCTCTTACGGCAGAATTCTCCATTGGATCTACATCAAATACCTTAGCAGGCCTCACCTATTTTTACTGAATTGACCAACTTGACTACGTCAACAGCCTCTGGACCACCTGGGACGTGTGAAGTGGACTTCCGAGTGAGAAGTTCAAGCAGCAGAATCTCAAAGCTATAGACATCCGATGCTTGGGACACATCTCGAGTGTTCTTCACTTCTGGAGCACAGCACCGTGCAGTTGGCATGAATGTTGTTTCTATCATGTTTGTCAAGCCAAGATCTGACACACAGCTATACTTTTCAGAGTTGAGAAAAATATTTGTTGCTTTTATATTTCCATGGACAAACTTCCCACCATTTTGTGAGTGTTTGGCAGCAATACCCCTTGCAGCACCAATTGCAATCTTTAGTCTAGTTTCCCAGTCTACATGAGCCGGATTTTCACCAGTTTTTCCTGGAAACATGAGAAGATGCATAATTAGTCAAGTTTCACCTACTAGCCTAGGCACAGAATCTTAGTGAGGAAACAGCTTGATCAAACAGTCTTGATGAGAGTCAACATTTGCTGTTCTGAATCATTCAAAATCTTAACGCGGAATCCCAATATTCTATGTCAGTGTGCTAAATACAATTATTTGACAACGACTCGGTTGGAAGCTTTCTTTCAAGGGAAAACAAAAATGAAAATAGAAAATCGCAAGGCCAGAGAAAGCTTCAGAAGTACATCATGAATTAAACCAGAAATAACGAGCATCGGGTCTGCGAAAATCACAACCCAATTCCCGTGATCAATTTCGGAAAATTACAGAAAAAATAAAATAAAAAATCAAATGTTGGAGTTAATCCGAGAAAATGGGAGGAAAACTGACAGGATTGAATTTCTGGCAAATTACAAATTCCCAATTGAATTAGAGAAAACTAGAACATAAAAGAAAATTGCATAACCATTGTTGGAAGCAAGCTGCAAGACCGACGCGGCCACCGGAAAGCAAGAAGGCCAATGAGACCGGCGGCGAATGAGAGCGATGGCTGTGTGTTCTGCCCATTTTCTGATAACTGGGAAATCGAAATTGAAGCTGGAGTTGAGAACCATAGTTTGGTGTTAGAATATATTTACATACACACAACTTCCATCTCAGGAGTTCATCTGATTTCCGGCTTTCTGCCAATTCAATTGAATTTATTGCTATCAGGTCATAGTTTTCTATTCTGTAACCGACGATTACAGTTGTTGAAGTGCAATCTTTCTAGGAGAACTTTAGTGATCGTTTACATAATAAAAAAAAATTAATTCAGACTCGATCTGTTCTAAGTCAATTGATCCAATTACCAAGTATAATAATAACTATTTGAAATGATTAACGATTTTCCATTAAAACACTACTTATCTTATTGACAGGTTAAATCCAATATATCGAAGTTGGACTCAAATTTCAAGAATTTGCCAATTGTATTTTCCTTTTTCATTTAATTTTGCTGGAGTAAATTGTATTTAACGCACCAAAATACTCTATATCAGGGTCAACTGGGACAGATTTTATTCACTGAGTTCAGAGAGAAAGATAGAGATTTATTGAGTGGGCTAAAAGAAGAGGTTATTCACAAATTTCACTCTTGAAGACAAGTTGAATTACTGAATGACCAAATGCAAAGAGATAACTAGAAAACTTATTCACAAATTTAAATACTCAAGAATGGCAGTGTGGGCAACAGATCATCAAGGAGATATTCCAATCTTGATTCAATGGATGGCTGGTCTTGGCCCCATGTATCTTCCCACACATCATTGGATGGTTCAATGCCGCTAATTTCCTCCAAAATCTTCACTACTTCAGGCATTCTTGGCCTGCTCTCAGGGACGGTCGCAACACAATCCATTGCTATTTGCAATACTAAGCTTGCAGCCTCCTCTTCTCGATACCTCAAAATCTCTAAATCAATCACCTCAGAAATCCAATCATCACGACTAAAAGATTGAACCCAATCAACTAGCCAGATGACCTTGCCATCATCCCCGGTCCACTTAGCTGGCTTGCCAGAGACAAGTTCAAGTAGAACAACTCCAAAGCTGTAGACATCAGAAGCTTGGGAGACTTTCGTGGTGTCGTTGACTTCAGGGGCCCAGTGGCCATGAGTTTGCAGAACGGTCCGTTTGATCGCATTGGTCACTTTTGCTAGTCCAACATCAGATACAAGACTGTGGTTTTGTCCATTTAAGAAAATGTTGGAGGATTTTATATTTCCATGCACAAGCTTCCAACCATCTTCTCGGTGGATGTGAGCAATACCCCTTGCTGCACCTACTGCAATATCCAGTCGGATCTTCCAACCCAAAGGTAGCTTACCAGGGCCTATTGTGGAGAAGAAAAGCTCAAAGTATAATAATCATAGTCTTACAAGAATGTGTTAGGATAGGCAGGATGGCGTAGTATATTTGACTGCTGGTAATGCCAAAAAATATGAAAATGGAATTCAGTTCAGTTTGTGAAAACACTTGACAGGTGACCACTGATTATTGGCATCTAACACTTAGCAGAACTGTCATTCAACTAATGGTTCTAAACATTGCTTATTCTTTTCCTACGAAGGATAAGCCGGTCATTTGCCAGTAGGCTTGGGTGTTTCTAAATAATAGCTACAAGTCCAGTAAAAACTGGAAGTGAGAGTAATAACAAAAGTACTGAAAGAAGAAGCTTCATGAGAAGATAATCACTGACAAAACATTATACTAGTAATCCTTATATCGTCCCCACTCCATTAGTTCATCTAAATTCTGCCTACAAGGGAATCCTATGTTCAGTTGGATCTAATGAATTTACCTGAGATTTGTTAGCTAATACTTTTTGCAACTGCTCTCCAAGTGCAACTGAAGCTTCATAACTTCAATATCATAGGTTATTAATTAATGGCAAATTTATCATACGAAAGGAACAAGATGTGGGCCTGTAAGCAATCACAGGTATTGTAATTTGTAACGACAATTTTCTGATATTTTTTGTTGCTAAAACTTATTTTTCACAAGAAAAAAATAACACAGACTAACTTTAGAGTAATTGATGTTATACATACCATGTAGCAAGGCAGATAAATTTCCCTGATTCTGATAATCATACACCAAGAGTACTTCTTCTTCTGAAAAGTAGTATGCCCTTAATTCAGCAACATTTCCATGCCTCATTCTTCCAATAACCTCAATATGCTGCTGGAATTCCATATGTGTAGCATTGACATCCTTCAATCTCTTTACCATGATAGTGTTTCCATAGCCTAATCTTGCCTTGTAAGAAGTACCAAATGTTCCTTTCCCAAGAACCTCAGCTGAAGCCCTTAGCATATCCTCAAGCTCAAATGTGGCATTACTATCCTCAAAAAACAGTAGTTTTCTTCTTGAGGAAACACTATTTCCTGTGTTTATCTTTTTAACGTCCTGTAAAATCTTCAATACTTCAGATATTTTAGGTCTCCTCTTTATTGATTTTGCCACACACCTTATTCCTATTTGCAACATGGTAACCATCTGTTCTCTTATCGTAGGATTCTTCAATAGATCTGCATCAAATACCTTAGAAGCCCATACCTTACTTTTTACAGAACTAACTAGCTTGACTAGGTCAACAACCTCACAACCACCAGGGACATGTATAGGAGACTTTCTAGTGAGAAGTTCAAGTAGTAGAATCCCAAAGCTATAGACATCAGATGCTTGAGATGCATCTCGAGTGTTCTTGACTTCTGGAGCATAGCACCGCGCTGTTGACATAAATGTTGTTGCTATCATGTTTGTCAGACCAAGATCTGATACACAGCCATAATGTTGAGAATTAAGAAAAATGTTTGTTGCTTTTATGTTTCCATGAACAAGCTTCCCACCATTTTGTGCATGTATTGCAGCAATACCTCTTGCTGCACCAATTGCAATTTTTAGTCTGGTTTCCCAGTCCACCTGAGCCGGACTTTCACCAATTTTTCCTGGAAACATGAGAAGATGCATAAGATGATTCATATATTTCATATCTTACCTACTAGTATGTGGACATTATGATGATTGAAAAGAAAACAATATGTGAGTGAAAGGGAATCCTAAAGAAATTACATGTAAGTACCTAATGTTGCCCTACTGATATCATTAAATCTAGTCTCCTGCACAAGGCATTGAACTGATGCCATCCACATTCCAAAACCTATCTGTTTTATCCCAGATGTATCTTATAACAGCAGCCACAGAAACACTAATGGGTTCGATTAGATAAGACTAGTTTGATGATATTTTTCTATTAAAATTGAAGTGACAGAACATGAATCGATATTTATACCTTGACCCATACATACTTCGTCAATCACTCCAATAAATGGCCAACATATACAAGAAAGAGAAACAATGTTGAGTTGCATTGTTTTAATGGAGTGTGATAATGCACTGAAACAGAGACATCTCTGTAATTAGATCATGCATTTCTTATCTGATTTGCAGTACAGACAAACATGTTGCCCTGACAAAGTGACCTGATGCAGCCAAAAATTTTATTGAGAAAAGAGTTTGTGATCTGAACAGATAAGTTTATCAACTGAAGTGGCAGAGTTCAACTTACCATGTAACAACTCATACACGCTCCCCTTACTATAGTAATCATACAGCATAAGCCTTTCATCCTCGGTAGAATAGTAAGCTCTTACTGCAACCACGTTCTCATGCCTGATATTTCCAACAATATCCATATGGCGCTTGAAATCCACTTCAGAGATACCCAGTGACTTGCTCAGTCTCTTCACCACAATTCTCACCCCATTATCCATTGCAGCGGTGTACGCACTCCCAAACGTTCCCATCCCAAGTAACTTAGGAAAAACGACGTATGCCTCTTTAATATCAATAGCAGGAATAAAATCTGAAATGAGAACCAGCTTGGGAGACGCTCTCGATAACCTTGAAAAACTTCCATACCTCAAAAAGTCAAAGGTCAAATCGCGAAGGCGAGAACTCGAGTTGAAGCTAGCACTGGAATCAGATGCCTCAGAAAGGATACTGGGGCTTCTGGAGTGATCATGAAAAAGCTCCCACAGCTGCTGTTTTCGCAAAACAGCCGCAACCAGCCTCTCCCAGTTATCATAGATAGCAGACATCTTCTCCTACCCTTCTTCCGTGGAAATGCTATTCATTTGATCAAACAGGTTTTGAATTATTAAAAAGCTTAACGCGGAATTGCAATATTCTGTCACCATAGTAAATGCAACCAGTTGACATTGACTCGGCCAGAAGCATCCTACTTTTTTCTATTTTATAATTGAAAAAAAAAAAGAAAAAGAAAAACAGACATTCCGAGAAAGTTTCAGACGTAATTTACGGATTATCTTCCTCAATCCTCAAATACATAAGAAGCACAAGACATAACAACACCCTTTGCGGAAAACACCATATAACTCTGGAAATCATTTTCCAGAAACTATAGAAAACAGAAAACTCAATTTTGAGTCAATCAGGGAAAATGACGAAAGAATTGCAGTACATAATACAGGATTATCAAATTACAAATTCCCGATTGATTAAGCAAAACGAAAAGGAACTGCATACCCATTGTTGGAAGCAAGCCGTAGATCGACGCGCAAACCGGAATGCAGGAACACCTATGAGAATGCCGGAAAATAGATGGCTTTGCCGGTCATGTTCAACCCATTTTCTGATCATTGGGACATCGGAAATGAAGCTCGGGTTGAGAACGGTTGAATGTCACTTTGCGCCTCCAAAATAAGATAATTTTACTTTGACTATAAAAATTTAAATGCTTGGCAGATTGCTCCACCCTAAATAAGTTTAGCGGATCTACACTACTGTGACTTGTGAGGCCAAAAATGTCCAAAAGAAGAAGAATAATAATAATTAGCAAGTGGTTTCTAAAAAATTATTCATTCATGTCCTTGTGTAATGATGTGAGTAGAAGTAGCACCCATTCAATAAGTTCGGATCTATGTTCCAAGTTTGGGCAAGAGATAATAAATTTTAAGAAATAGAACCTGTAAAACAACATATTAGCACTCCTACGCTAAAATTATAATCAGATTTAAAAGAAAAATAATTGCAAGAAATACATTGTAATTAGAAATCGTGATATGATGATCAATTGTGCGAGAAAAATCGTGTTAAGAGTGCGATCAAAGTGCAAGAGAAGAGTGTGACAACAATATTCCAACGTTTGGATGGTGTCCCTCGCTTGGGACCAAACTTGTATTTATAGGGGATGTCCCT
>NC_026148.1:10948461-10955900 GCF_000512975.1 Sesamum indicum | reverse complement strand
GCAGGATTTTGCACGTTTCCTTTAATCTCAAGATGAGTGGACAGGAGTTGTTAACATAAGCTATAATCCGATCTTATATTCAATTAACCTAGTTGAGGGAAATATGTTTTCAAGCTGAGGGGATTCTTTGTTGTTGAGAACTCTTTGGTTAACAAGCAGTCATTCTGGTCCAAGAGTTTAGGGCTGTGAGGGGACCTCCTTTGAAACACGTCTTTCATATTCGCTAAATGTAATGCGTGGCAATTTAGGTAGATGCCATGTGTGGAAGACTAGGTGCGGACCTCAATTTAATCATCATTATTAGGTCATGAATTTTGGCTAGATCCATGAGTAGCTTGATTCCCTTCTCCACGTCCTATCGTCTGTCAGTGAAGGAATGATATTGCTGATACTGAGGGGGGCGTTTGGTAACTGCCTCCTCCCACGCACTTGTGGCGCTAAGTAACCGCCTAATCAGAGGAGGTTAAGAGGTGAATGTGGGCCATCCCATGTTCTTAATCACGAAGTAACCCCTTTTTCCTTCATTTTTCTCCTTTCCATCTTTTCTTGAAGAACCAGGTCTCCTCATTCAAACATCTATAAGTATCCCCTCCCTCTTTCAACTCTTTTTGAAATTTTTCTTCTTGACTCCCTTTTATGGCCTCTTTAGATGAGTCGGTCCATTTTGTTAAAGAGGTTTTCCTAGACGATGATCCCTCGGAGGCCACTTAGAGGAGGATGGGTTCCAACTCGTCTAGACCGCTGAGTGGCCGGAGGCGGAGTCTACGGCGTGTAGCGGCTGCTACTCGCCGTTTGATAGATGAGGAAGACTAAGAGGATGAGGCAGGGGGGAATGAAGGGGAAGGATTCTCTCCTGGGGAAGAGGAGAGGGAGATGCCCCAATCGTCAATAGATTGTGGGTCTTCTAGTCTCAAAATCTTTAGTATGGATCAATTGATTTGCGAGTTCTATATTCTCTTTGCCTTCAGTATTTATGCCTCTTCTCCTACGAGTTGCCCCTATTTTCCCTCTCTCAATTGTCTGTGCTTCTTCTCTCCTCAATTATGATTGGGCTTATGCTTTCTCATTCCTTCCTTTTATTTTGATGTTGTTTGTTTTTTTCAAATTCCCTTGAACCAGTTGATTCCTAATTCTTTTATAATTTTGGCTAATTTCTTTATGATTTTTTGCTTCCATGAGTTCCCTGTCACTGCTGATATTTTCGCTTGAAACTTGCTGAAATGGCTATTTTTCTCTTCATGCCTCGTCCTGGGGTGCCTTTTTTACCTACTCCTAATCCCAAAAAAATTGAAAGAAAAGTTTCTTTTTTGTCCTGCCTTCTCGTCCATGGAATTTTCCCAGTTCGTTGGATTTAGGAGGCTCCCCCCTCCTTAAGCGTTGGGGAAAGGAGTGTTGCCTTATCTTCTTTTGGACATTTTGAATTAGGACCCTTATGATAGTCAGTTCTTAGTTGATGAACGACTTCTGGGGTATTTTGGCTTGAGTCTCAAGGTGGAGTCTTTGGGATTCCCTTGGTATTTTATATTTCCTTCCATGCTTTGATTATTTTATTAATTCTTGGTCATGACTGCATTTTGTTTTCTTTTTTTGACAACAAACATCATGTTCAACAAGTTAATGCGGGAGCACGCTCTAGGGATAAAATTACAAAAATTAGTCTTGCCGTTCACTTGAACAAAATGAATCCTAAAAGTTGAATGGGTCAAAATGTGATAAGCATTCAAATGATCCGACAAAACTCACCCTGTTTCTCTCCTTAATATTTGGATTCGGTGTTGAGATGTAAATTAACTAAACTAACAAAAAAAAAATTAGAATTTGAAACATCATTTTTGAAAGATTCTCATAAGTTACTGTTTTTGATATATGATTGCTTCTGTTCAAGATTGAAAGATCATTCCTTTTTCCACTTGTAAATTAAATAGTATTAATTTCCATATCCAGCGCTTCTTCATACACAATCATATTCAACATGAATTCAATATTATTAAGCCAAGAAACTAGATACTATTACACTTAATTACAAGTACAAGACATACATGCATGGGGTGACTAACATTTGATGGCCAGAAAGAAGAGGAGGGAACTTCTTATTCACAAATTTCAACTTTCAAGACAAGATAGACTATTTAATGACCAAAAACAAGAGAACTTAATTCACATATTTCAATCTCAAGATAAGATGTTACCCCATTCCGTCCTATGCCATTTATGGTGTCAGTGTGGGCAACAAATCCTCCAATAGATCTTCCAGTCTTGATTCAATGTTTGGTTGCTCCAATCTATCTTCTAATCTTGATTCATCGGATGGTTCGATGCCACTAATTTCCTCCAACAACTTCACTACTTCAGTCATTCTTGGTCTATGCTCGGGGACAATAGTCACACAATCTAGAGCTATTTGCAACACTTGTACCATTGCCTCCTCCTCATTTTCATACTTTAGAAGCACCAAGTCAATCACTTCAGGAGTCCATTCATTATGAAGAAGAGTTTGGATCCAGTTAACTAGTAAGATGACCTCGAAATCATCTGTGGTCCATTGAGGTGGCCGTCCAGATACAAGTTCAAGCAGCAAAACTCCAAAGCTGTAGACATCAGAAGCTTGGGACACTTTCCTGGTGTCCATAACTTCAGGTGCGCAGTAGCCTGTAAAGCGCATAGCTGACCTTCTAATTGGATTCGTCACTTTTGCCAGTCCAGCATCAGAGACAATGCTGTATTTTTGTCCATCCAGGAAAATATTTGAGGATTTTATATTTCCATGCACAAGCTTCCCACCACCTTGTCTGTGGATGTGAGCGATACCCCTGGCAGCACCGACTGCTATTTTCAATCGGGTCTTCCAGCCTAAAGGTATCTTTCCAGTATTCTTTTTCCCTGCAAAGATGAAGAAAATGCATTTACTTATAATCATTAATTGGTCTAAATTCAATGTGCTTGGATAGCATAATAAGTTCGACTACTAATAACGTAAAAGTACAAAAAAAGGAATTCAGTTCATTTATTAAAACATAACCAGCAGCAGTGAATTATTGAGATCTAAGATCTTCCAGAAAAAATCCATTTGCGCAATTGCTTTCAACATCAGTTGTTTCTAAGAATAAGAGAAGTTCATTTGCCAATGGCCTAGGAGTGGTTAATATTAGCTACGACTTGAACAAAAAATGCAAGTGAGCTGCAATAATGAAAATACTGAACCATATGCCTTCATCATATAAGTGCAATATTTTTAACTAGCCATAGTCCATTAGTTCCTCTACATGGTGATCACAACGAGAGGCTCCTATGCTTATTCAATTCAGAATTCACCTTGTATTTTCAATTTAACAACTGAATGAGCTTATGAGATTTCATCCAAGTGCATTCAGATGTTCATAGCCTCAAAGTTCATATATTAATTGACTTCCAATATCAAGCTTATATGCACAAGGAAAGAAGAAAAGTCGCATAGCAGTCCAAGTTCACTCAACAAAGATCATTTACTGGAACTTTTGTTGGTGAAATTATAGCTCACATAGAAACCAAGGCAGAGCAGATGCCCCAAATTTTTATTTCTACATACCATGTAGCAAGGTAGATAACGTCCCCTGATTATAGTAATCGTACACCAAGAGCTTGTCATCCCTTGAAAAGTGGTACGCCCTTAATTCAGCAACATTTTTGTGCCTTATTCTTCCAATGACCTTCATGTGCTGCTGAAAGTCCTCGAATGTTACAGTTACATCCTTCAATCTCTTCACCACGACTGTGGTTCCATCTTCTAATATTGCCTTGTAAGAAGTCCCAAATGTACCTTTCCCAAGCACCTCAGCAGAAGCCCTTAACATATCCTCAAGGTCGAATGTGGGATTAGCATCCTCCAAAAATACAAGATTTCTTTCTACAGAAACATGATTACTTCCTGGGTTCATTGTACTAATATCTGCTAACATCTGCACTACTTCAGACATTTTAGGTCTCTTCTTTATTGATTTTGCAACACATGTCATTCCTATTTGCAACATTTCAACCGCTTGATCTCTTATTCTAGCATAGGTCAATAGCTCTGCATCAAATACCTTAGCAGCCCTCTCCTTGCTTTTCACAGAACTAACCAACTTGACTAGGTCAACAGCCTTAGGACCACCGGGGAAATGTACAGGGGATTTTCTAGTGAGAAGTTCAAGTAGCAGAATCCCAAAGCTATAGACATCTGATGCTTGGGATACGTCCCGAGTATTCTTGACTTCTGGAGCATAGCACCGTGCAGTTGGTGTCAATGTTGTTCCTGTCATATTTGCCAAGCCAAGATCTGATACACAGCCCCACTGTTGAGGATTAAGAAAAATATTTGATGCTTTTATGTTTCCATGGGCAAGCTTCCCACCATTTTGTGCATGTATTGCAGCAATACCCCTTGCAGCACCAATTGCAGTTCTTAATCTGGCTTCCCAGTCGAAGTGAGACTGTTCTTCAACAATTTGTCCTGGAAACATGAGAAGATGCATTAGAGTATTCCATGTGTTCATATTTCACCTACTAGCCTGTAGCCATCATCTTGATTGGAGCGAGAACTAATATGCAAGTAAATGGCATTCTAAGAGGAACGATGAGTACTGTACTTAGTGCTGGACCATTGACATCTTCAAATTTTCATAAACATGAAAAAAGAACAAGGAAACATCAGTTAAAGTTGCAGATCTCAATATACCATGTAACAATGCATGCACACTCCCCTTACTGTAATAATCATACAGCATGAGTCTTTCATCTTCAGAAGAATAGCAAGCTCTTAAAGCAACGACATTCTCGTGCCTGACATTTCCAGCAATATCCATATGGCGCTTGAAATCTGGTTCAGAAAGACCCAGTGACTTGTTAAGTCTCTTCACCACAATACTTATCCCATTATCCATTGCAGCCTTAAACGTACTCCCAAAGGTCCCGATCCCAAGTATTTCAGCAGAAGCCACGTATACATCTTTGACATCAAAAGCAGGACTAAAATCTGAAATCAGAACCAGCTTGGCAGGCGCTCTTCGCAAACTTGCAAAACTTCCATACGCAAAATCAAGCGATAGATCATGAGTGCGAGAACTCAGATTGAAGCTAGAACTAAAGTCGGATGCTTCAGAGAGGATGCTGGGACTCCTGGAGTGATCATGAAAAAGTTCCCACAGCTGCTGTTTTCGCAGAACAGCAGCAACCAGCCTCTCCCAGTTATCATAGATAGCAGACATCTGCTCCTAACCTTCTTCCCTGGAAATTCTAATAGTTATGCATTTAATCAAAGGCTTCGTTAAAATCAACTATTGCAGTCTTGAATTATTGAATCCCTTAACGCGGAATCAACAATATTCTATGTCATTATAGCGACAAATCGAGTTGACATTGACTTGTTCAGAAGTTTCTGTAGTATTTCTTAAAATTATATGTACTTTCATAGTTTTGTCTGTGGAGCTTATGTACCTTCTTTTTGCTAATTCAATTAAATTTAATTTATTTATACTTTTCTAAAATTAAATATATTTTATCTGCGTCCCTTACGATATATTTGAATTAATAAATTTGAATTTAAGAGAAATATATTACATAATAAAGAATTTTAAATGGTTTTTAAATCACAACAATTGAAAAAATTATTTTATTTAAAATTATTCGAATAAATCCCGAAATTCGAACTAAATTTTCTAGTTGCTCACTTGCTCTATAAATTAAACTAAAATATCATTTTAAGAACTTTAAGAATTTATAAACGAAAATACTGACTACTTTGTTTTTATTGTACTCCAACAAATTCAACGTGAGATTTAATATTATTTTGATTCGATTAATATATTAATATAACTAAAAATAACAATAAATTATATAAATAACTCGTAAAAATAAGATAAACGTTCACATAAACAAAGCCAAATATCCACTTATTCAGTATGATTTAAATTCATGTCATCGAACTTATTTAAATTTCAATTTGACCTTAGTTACAGACTAAGACATTATTGGTAACATGAGTTTAATATTATCAACCAAAAAAAAGTAAATCATGCACAACGTTTGCACAGATTTTGGAAATTTCTTCCAAACCGTTTGAAAATAATGACAAAAGAGACGTTCAACAATATGTTTTTCCCCCACCTATGTTGGTCCCGTTTTCCAATGGTTTTTGTTCCCCTAAATTATATTTCTTACTCATCTCACTATGTATAAGAAATTGCTCATAGTAGCTTGGAAAGGAGATGTAAAAATTGCCATGAAAGACCCAGATTTGAGTGAAGAGGGAACTTTTTAAATACAGTTTTCAACCGCAAAGAGGAGGGATTTGTTTGGATTTGTTACTTTGCATTTATCGAGACAAGATAAAACATACTCAATATTTGTTTTTGTATTTTTACACCTTATTTGCGTGTTTTCTGTTTTTCAATTTTTTATATATAATATATATATACATATATATATATATACATAATGTAAAACAGACATGATTTGACAACAAACAGTAATTTTTGTCTCCCAAAAGTACAACATTAAACATAAAATATTTATATATATACATATTTATATATAAAAATATATGATTTGACAATAAACAGTGATTTTTATCTCCCAAATCCCAACATTAAACCTACACCACTTATTTTAAAATATTTTAAATTTTCCCAAAACACAAATCCAAACATATCATCTATTTTCAACACACACTCACTTATATCTATTTTTTTCTCTCTATTTTCAAAACAAAAAACAAAGCAATTAAAACACAAATTCAAACATAATGGAGATGTTTCTGACTGTGCCACCACTGTTTTATAGTGTCAGGCAACAGATCCTCCAATAGACCTTCCAATCTTGATGCAACGGGAGGCTGCTTCCATCTATCGTCCAATCCTGATTCACCGGGTGGTTCGATGCCACTGATTTCCTCCAACATTCTCACCACTTGAGGCATTCTCGGTCTGCGCTCGGGGACGCTGTCAGCACACTCCATTCCTATTTGCAACACTCGTATCATTTCATCCACCTCATGGAGGTTCTTGTTACGAAGATCTTCGTCAATCACATCAGTACTCCGTTCTTTGGAAACAAAATGTTGAATCAACTTAACTAGTGTCCAGCCCTTACCACCATTTGGGGTCGTTCTCCTTCTGGTGACAAGTTCAAGCAGCATGATCCCAAAGCTGTAGACATCAGAAGCTTGGGACACTCTCCTGATGTCTGAAACTTCTGGAGCGTGGTAGCCTTGAGTCACAATAACCCACAAGCTGATTGCATTCATCAGTTTCGCCAATCCAGATCAGAGACAATGCCATATCTTTGTCCATTGAGGAAAATGTTTGAGGATTTTACATTTCCATGCACAAGCTTCTGACCATCTTGTCTATGGATGTGAGCAAGACCCTTTGCTGCACCAACTGCAATTTTCAGCCGGGTTTCCCAGTCTAAAAATGTCCTATTGG